>NC_084756.1:27792728-27947728 GCF_033978785.1 Entelurus aequoreus | reverse complement strand
GGAGAAAACACGAAAAAAATGACAATTAAATTTTGAAACATAGTTTATCTTCAATTTCGGCTCTATAAAATTCAAAATTCAACCGAAAAAAAGAAGAGAAAAACTAGCTAATTCGAAACTTTTTGAAAAAATAAAAAAAATAATTTATGGAACATCATTAGTCATTTTTCCTGATTAAGATTAATTTTAGAATTTTGATGACATGTTTTAAATAGGTTAAAATCCAATCTACACTTTGTTAGAATATATAACAAATTGGACCAAGCTATATTTCTAACAAAGACAAATCATTATTTCTTCTAGATTTTCCAGAACAAAATTTTTTAAAGAAATTAAAATGACTTTGAAATAAGATTTAAATTTGATTCTACAGATTTTCTAGATTTGCCAGAATATTTTTTTTGAATTTTAATCATAATAAGTTTGAAAAAATATTTCACAAATATTCTTCGTCGAAAAAACAAAAGCTAAAATGAAGAATTAAATCAAAATGTATTTATTATTCTTTACAATAAAAAAATAAATTTACTTGAACATTGATTTAATTTGTCAGGAAAGAAGAGGAAGGAATTTAAAAGGTTAAAAGGTATATGTGTTTAAAAATCCTAAAATCATTTTTAAGGTTGTATTTTTTCTCTAAAATTGTCTTTCTGAAAGTTATAAGAAGCAAAGTAAAAAAAATAATGAATTTATTTAAACAAGTGAAGACCAAGTCTTTAAAATATTTTCTTGGATTTTCAAATTCTATTTGAGTTTTGTCCCTCTTAGAATTAAAAATGTCGAGCAAAGCGAGACCAGCTTGCTAGTAAATAAATACAATTTAAAAAATAGAGGCAGCTCACTGGTAAGTGCTGCTATTTGAGCTATTTTTAGAACAGGCCAGCGGGCTACTCATCTGGTCCTTACGGGCTACCTGGTGCCCGCGGGCACCGCGTTGGTGACCCCTGATATAGAACATGCTATACGTTTACCAAACAATCTGTCACTCCTAATCGTTAAATCCCATGAAATCTTATACGTCTAGTCTCTTACGTGAATGAGCTAAATCATATTATTTGATATTTTACGCTAATGTGTTAATCATTTCACACATAAGTCGCTCCCGAGTATAAGTCGCACCCCCGGCCAAACTATGAAAAAAAAACTGCGGCTTATAGTACGAAAAATACGGTACAAACAAAAAATAAAAACTTAACTAAAAGCCTACCTTTTTTATATTTGCATAGTTTGTATGTTTTATTAATGTTGTAAATTTTATGTATCTAGAAAGTGTGGTCCTAAAGAGGTAGGCATTTTATGGAGGTCTCAAGAAGGTAAGAAATACAAGACTGTGTGTGTGTGTGTGTGTGTGTGTGTGTGTGTGTGTGTGTGTGTGTGTGTGTGTGTGTGTGTGTGTGTGTGTGTGTGTGTGTGTGTGTGTGTGTGTGTGTGTGTGTGTGTGTGGGTCTTAATGAGTCAAAGCGTGATGTATCGTTCGTTTCTCACCATGGCAGACACCACCCGGCTGATGTAGACTGGGTTGCTCCTGTTCAGGTAGTCCTTCCTTCTATTGTGTTGGTGGTGAGGGCTGACATTCAGCAGGTTGAGACACGCCTCCAGAACGTAGGGCTCGAACTTTTACAAAGGGAGAGAACATTTAGGGAATACTGGAAGTGCAAGGAGCCGCCTGTGAGTGCCTAACCCCTTGGTGTTACTTGGTTTTTGACTTCTTACCTGGTCTAAGGACCACGGTCTGGACACGATGTTCTTAGCCGTCCCCATGAAAAGCAAACAGGAGTCATTGTGGATGTATTCTTCTCTCTGGTCCTCAAAGGGAATGTAGACTGAATCCGCTGTATGACATTAAAACAAAACTTTGGTTTGGGCATGTCAACAATAACGAGTTAAGTCATGTAGAATTTATTTTCACTGTTCTTTTAGCTTAACCTTGGACGGTTACCTGTACGGTCAATGCATATGTCCGTGCACAAATGAGAGTATTAACCTGTGATTAATCATGATTAATCCAAATTCAATAGTGTGATTAACCTGATTTAAAAATGTATTATTTACATGTGTTCTTACAACCCCTATAAGGATCACTGTATTCTTAATAATCACTTTTCGTTACATTTTCCCTTATTCTCATACATTATTTGCTTTTACGAGGATAACATGGACTTGAGGTTTCACCTTTTGAGTTTTTTTATTTTTATTTCATTTCCCTTTATTTAACCAGTTAAAATACTCGCTGAGATTCAAATCTCTTCCACAGGAGTGACCTGGCCAAGAGGGCAGCAAAACAGGTTTCCTAATATATACAACAGCAGTTGCACACTATAATTAAAAACAAATTTAAAAAAATACTTACAACATTAACATAAGAAAAACTAAGTAAAAACAATTTAAAAACAGATTAAACACTAAAATAATATAAATAAAATACATTTAAAAAAACATGTTATAAAAATGTAAATACTAAATTAGATTAAATTATTGAATAAATTAATTATGAAATAAATACATTTAAAATATATGAAAAATCTACTACTACTTAGTTAATTAGGACAATATAATGTATATCAGTGTTTCTTAACCGCAGAATATCTGTTACTGTAATGACAATATCAAAGAAACAAAATAAGTTTTTAAGCGCAAAAATTACGATTTAAGCTGTATGTTCATTTTCACTTTCATTTCAATGAAAGCTTATTTAAGAAATATTTTTTATTATTACTAATTTAGCTAGAAATTATTTACCTTAACACTGCATAATTGTATGTACATCTTTTTTTTCTTTTGCAGTATATTCTTAACAATCACTTTTCGTTACATTTTCCCGTATCCTCATGCATTATTTGCTTTTACGAAGATTATATGGACTTGAGGTTTTACCTTTTGAGTTTTAAATTTTTATTTAATTTCATTTTCCTTTATTTAACCAGTTAAAATACTCATTGAGATTCAAATCTCTTTCACAGGAGTGACCTGGCCAAGAGGGCAGCAAAACAGGTTTCCTAATATATACAACAGCAGTTGTACACTATAATTAAAAAAATACCCACAATATTAACATAAAATTAAAAAAACGAAGTAAAAAATAAAATGTTTCAGTAAAAACTATTTCAAAACAGATTAGACACTGAAATAATATAAATAAAATCAATTTAAAAAAACACATTTAAAAAAATGTAACTACTAAATTAGATTAAATTATTGAATATACTAATCATCAAATAAATACATTTAAAAAATATGAAAAATCTACTACTACTTACTCCGTTAATTACGACAATATAATGTACATCAGTGTTTCTTAACCGCAAAATATCTGTTACTGTAATGACAATATCAAACAAACAAAATAATTTTTTAAGCGCAAAAATTATGACTTAAGCTGTTTGTTCATTTTTACTTTAATTTCACTAAATGTTTATTTAAAAAATATTTATTATTATTACTAATTTAGCTAGAAATGATTGGCTACAAATTATTAATCTTAGCGCTGCATAATTGTATGTACGTCTTTTTTTTTTTTTGCACTATATTTGATTGGTATCTATTTTTGTAATCAGCCTGATCAAATCGTTGATAATATTTTTGGGTGATTAACACACGCTTTGATATCATTTGACAAGGTTTATCCTGTTAAACTGTCAAGTAGGTTGGATACAATATGATTAAAGTCAAGGTTCTGTGTTCATATTCGACCCTGTGTAGTGGAAAAGTTGGGCCCCGAGGTCAAAAAGGTTGAGAACCCCTGAAGTTATTTCAATTAACTGTACTTTATTATATTTATTTTGGTTAACACATTATATACACCATGTCTACTATATCTATTCAAATGTATCAATATAATCATTAAAAAGTTTGTCTATGCAAACACTACTAAATTGATAACTTGGACAAGAAAGACGCAAATCTGTGAAAAAAATAAAAATGTAACATTAAGAAAAGTGGCAAAAACATAAATTTGAGGGATTCCCCAACTTACCTTGACACCAGGGGTTGCATAGCAGGATGAATTTGCCCACAGCACAAACCGTAGTCTTGCCTTTGGCGAACACCCACAGCTTAAATTTGTATTGGCCCACCGAGGCTGAGGCGGGGGCCGAAATAAATATTGTGAGGTTGTTGGGGTTCAGGCTGTCAGGGTCCATAAAGGCCCCCCAACGGCACAAAGAGAACTTTGTGGATAAAGTGACAGGCATGAGCACGTAGAGGCGGCCTGTGGGGAGAAGAAATTGATGTGAAGATCTGTTAGTTGGTCCAAAGAACACTTTGTAAGTTCACATTAAACTTTGGTTTTGTACAATTTTTCTCCATACTCAACATTTCCTTACAATATATAAGTGAGTGGGAATAGGAGTACTGTATTTGCGAAATGAGGATAGTTAGATGTGGTATGTAGTCTTAAAGACAAGTTTTGGAAAGTTTCAACAACTAAGCATTTTCTACTTTCAATATTATTTTTTGTTGATTAAATTTTCTTTAAAATTTTTAGATGTATTATTTTCAAAATATTTTCATTTTATAATATATTTTAATAAAATGTATAAATATTTTATGTGTTATAACATACTAATTCAATGTTTCATATTTTGCTTTAAATATATGTCATTAAAAAATATTTGATATAAGTATGTTATAATATATTGACTCAAATGTATGTATTTTTAATATTAACTTAAAATTTTGAAATAGTTTCTATTTTATAGCAGATATTTTATACTGTAAATGTATGTTATAATACGGAGCCCCTAAAGGAACATGGGGGGGGGGGGAATTTATAATTTTTTTTATTTTATTTTATATTTTAGACATGTATCTCGTGCGCACGAGAAACTTTTTATAAAGTTATAAAAAAAAAATTAAAAATGTATAATTTTTTTTTGTAGACATGTATCTCGTGCGCACGAGAAACTTTCTCGTGCGCATGAGATACATGTCTACAAAAAAAATTATTTAAAAAAAATTATAATTTATTTTTTTCTTTAGACAGTTTCTTTAGACAGTTTCTCGTGCGCACGAGATATATGTCTAAAAAAAAAAATACAATTATAATTTTTTTTTTTTTTTACATGTCTAAAAAGACAAAAAATAAAAATAAAAAAATCCCCCATGTCCCTTTAGGGGCTCCGTATTACAATATACTGATTTTGTTTTTTAATATTTTTTATTTGAGAATATTTTATATTATATATCATCCATCCATCCATCCATTTTCTACCGCTTGTCCCTTTTGGGGTCGCGGGGGGTGCTGGAGCCTATCTCAGCTGCATTTGGGCGGAAGGCGGGGTACACCCTGGACAAGTCGCTACCTCATCGCAGGGCCAACACAGATAGACAGACAACATTCACACTCACATTCATATATGCATATATATATATATATATATATATATATATATACTGTGTATATATATATATATATATATATATACTGTACATATATATATATATATATTTGTATATATACAAAATGTTGAATATACTGTATATATTAAAACACACACACTTATACAGTATATATATTTGTGTGCATGTGTGCATGTGTGTTACAGTATATTGATTCCACATGTTGTATGTTTTATATTTGATATTATATATATTCATGTTTTTGTAATATGTTCTTTCAATTCTTATCTAGAAATATTAAATATATGTATCAAATATATCTATGTATATATGCAGTATGTCATAATATATGTTATAATATATTGGTATTGCTCAATATAATGCTGCAGTTTCCAACAAATGTGATTTTTAATTTTTTTTTACATAAAATGCACATGCATTTCTTACGTTTAAATTATTTCACTTTCTTTCCTTTTTGCGGAACGAAAAAGTGACATAAACGTTTTTAATTTGTCGGCAACAATATGATTTGTATAGGCTCTATATGTATTGTACATTATTACACAATAATTGGATACAATTGCAACTAAACAGTACACACATTTGGACTCTTGCTCACACCATTAAAAAAAAAAAGATATCGATAGTATGGATACCAAGATTGGTATCAGTATCGGCTCAGTACTAGTGTGATCAAATATATATTTTCCAGTTACCTTTTATGTTTAGTTTCTAACTTTGTTGCCTTTTATTGTGCTGTAAAACCACCACTATTGTATATTATGAATGTCAACACGTAAACAATCGCTATGTTAAAATTGCAAGCTTGTAAACAATAATTGGTCATGCGCAGACATTTTATATTTTTTCCTTTTTTTTTTTTCAAGTCAAACATTCTAAAATAAGAGCTTACCTAGCAGGACTTTGACCCAGAGAGTGTCCGTGCTGGGGTCATAAGGTCGCGTCCCCAGCGGCAGGCTGACTTTGAAGGGGTCTCCTCTTCGGACCACCAGAGTTTTGGAGCCGCTGAAGCCGGCGGTCCGATGTCGCTCCAGATTCTCCGAAATTTCCAAGTCGACTTTGTGCATGCTGAATTCTGCTCGGAGAAATCGGAGGGTAAAGGATGCAGGATTTGAGAGAAGACAAAGATGTTGTGTCTGAGGTCTCACCTTTCGTCAGTGGAGACATGCTTTGTGTGAGTACAGTTTGGTTTGCACGCCTCCCGCCTTCACGCCACACCCCACGGAACATTCCACTTGCGCGGCGTGAAAATATGATGCGGTGCATCCAGGTTAATTATTGAAAACAAAACATCGGCAACATTGGGGACACGCCTATGAAGTCATCCCATCGCCGGAGGGCCGACACGTCACTGCTGGGCCTGTGCGTGAGTAATCACGTGCGGAGGACGCGTTGCATCACAGAAAACCCGCTTTTGTTCCTGGCGCTATATTAAGTCACGCAGTGTTCATTTCAAAATTAACTTCATTTAAAAAAGGGAGAAAGTGCTCGAGCAGTAGTTTTCAAACCGTTACACCTATGTCAGCACAACAACAGTCGTTAGGATGAAATTACCAGTGATGGGCAAGCTCCTTGGAAAATGTACATATACATATATACATACATACATATGTATACAAGTATTTGGACACCTGCCTTGACTCACGTATGAACTTGAAGTGCCATCCCATTCCTAACCCATAGGGTTCAATATGACCTTTTGCAGCTATTACAGCTTCAACTCTTCTGGGAAGGCTGTCCACAAGGTTGCGGAGTGTGTTTATAGGAGTTTTCCGCCATTCTTCCAAAAGCGCATTGGTGAGGTCACACACCGATGTTGGTAGAGTAGGCCTGGCTCTCAGTCTCCGTTCTGATTCATCCCATCTATCGGGTTCAGGTCAGGACTCTGTGCAGGCCAGTCAAGTTCATCCACACCAGACTCTTGTCATCCATGTCTTTGTGGACCTTGCTTTGTGCACTGGTGCACAGTCATGTTGGAAGAGGAAGGGGCCCGCTCCAAACTGTTCCCACAAGGTTGGGAGCATGGAATTGTCCAAAATGTTTTGGTATCTAAATGGTAAATGGGTTATACTTGTATAGCGTTTTTCTACCTTCAAGGTACTCAAAGCGCTTTGACACTATTTCCACATTCACACACACATTCACACACTGATGGTGGATGCTGCCATGCAAGGACCGAACCACGACCCATCAGGAGCAAGGGTGAAGTGTCTTGCTCAAGGACACAACGGATCATGATGAGGTTGGTAGAAGGTGGGGATCGAACCAGGAACCCTCAGGCTAGCTGGCACGGCCACTCTCCCAACTGTGCCACACCGTCCCCGTATCCTGGAGGATTCAAAGTTCCTTTCACTGGAACTAAGGGACCAAGCCCAACTCCTGAAAAACAACCCCACACCATAATTCCTCCTCCACCAAATTTCACACTCGGCACAATGCAGTACGAAATGTAGCGTTCTCCCGGCAACCTCCAAACCCAGACTCGTCCATCAGATTGCCATCACTCCAGCTTTACACCACTGCATCCGACGCTTTGCATGTGACTTGGTGACGTATGGCTTAGATGCAGCTGTCCGGCCATGGAAACCCCTCCCATGAAGCTCTCTGCGTACTGTACGTGGGCTAATTGGAAGGTCACATTAATTTGGAGCTCCGTGGCAACTGACTGTGCAGAAAGTCGGCGACCTCTTTGCACTATGCGCTTCAGCATCCGCTGACCCCCCTTTGTCAGTTTACGTGGCCTCCCACTTGGTGGCTGAGTTGCTGTTGTTCCCAAACTCTTCCCTTTTCTTATAATAAAGCCGACTTTGGAATATTTAGGAGCGAGGAAATTTCACGACTGGATTTGTTGCACAGGTGGCATCCTATAACAGTTCCACGCTGGAAATCACTGAGAGCGGCCCATTCTTTCACAAATGTTTGTAGAAACAGTCTCCAAGCCTAAGTGCTTGATTTTTTACACCTATGGCCGGGCCAAGTGATTAAGACACCTGATTCTGACCATTTGGATGGGTGGCCAAATACTTCTGGCAATATAGTGTATTTGAAAAAACCTGATTGTTTGCACCTAATGTTGCGGTAACCACACAAACCGTACCCGTCGCATTGGATTACAATTGAATATCTTGAATTGTTCCCATTTTTGTGCTAGTTGTACATGACTCATATGTGTGACAATGTCTAAGCCAACGCAATATTTCTGTGGACTGTAATGAGCAGGGAGTTGTAAGGGGAGTGTCTTGTGTGAGTGGAAAAGCTGAGTGAAAAGTAAGAACATGCGTCAAACATTCAATTATGATACAAGTTCAATGTTGGAAATGGAAATAAAACAATTTACCAGCATTTTAGTAGCCATGAATCAACACAAGTTGAACAAAGTCATTGTGGAATTACTTTTATATTATGGCTATTTTTGTTCACATTCAGTGGCGTCACACACAGAAAAAACTTCATCCACTATGTATTGTGCAAAGTTGTGCAGAAATGACAGCACGTTCAAAACATACTATTAGAGACACACCCACTAAAATTATGAAGAGAATGAAGGGGAAGGGGAAATAAAGAGTGTATGCCACCATCCCTCTTAAGCAATGTGTTGCTAAAATTATTTGGTTTTTTTTTATGCCAAATTAAAAAGGATATCTAAAGAACGGATCAAAAGTGGTATGATTTGGAGTTGGAAATGGAAAATATGAAAAAATATCAGCATTGTCGGTTCACCGTACTTCGCATTATTTGTAATAGGGAATTTTGTTTTGAAAAAAACTTAAAAAGTCAACCAATTTGGAGCTAAAATGGTTCAGGAGTCAAACCACAGGAAAGGTAAATATCTATCTGGAACCCAATTGTGACACGATGACCTGATATTAATTGTATTGTTCAGTCCTTTCTTTGGATTTCTTGTGGTGTGTATACCAGGAGTGTCAAACTCATTTTAGATGGGGGGGCCACATGGAGAAAAATCTACTCCCAAGTGGGCCGGACTGGTAAAATCACGGCACGATAACTTAAAAATAAAGACAACTTCAGATTGTTTTCTTTGTTAAGAAATAGAACAAGCACGTTCTGAAATTGTACAAATCAGGTCGGTTTTTTTTACACTTACATATTGCAGTTAATAGCATTCTACCTTTATTTGTCGTTATTTATACTTTATGAATAAATTACGTGATAATGGTTATGAGTCAACTCATTGGTGTTAATTTTCAATATATCAAGATAAAAAAATAATATAAAAATCAAATTACAGGATGTTATTTATGTAGTTTGCTCATTTTCCTCTACTGATGTACTAACATCAAGTGGTTTATTTAATTTTTTTTTCATATGTAGCAAAATCTACATAGATACAAATAATTGCTACTTGAACTTTTGCTTGCATGCAGATCGGCCTCAGTCTACGAACATTACATCATCACACCCAAGACAATGGGCACATACACACACAATCCCCCTACCCCACCCCACGCCTTCACCACCGCTTGTTTCCCCTCGGGGTGATGGACGGCTGGCAGCGCTTCATAGCAGCAGTCGACCTCCAGGGCCCCAACTCCCCGCCCCTCTGTTGCAACTTGAGTTGTCATGATTAAATGTAACGTGTTTATGTGTGCATTGCATGGAGGTTTTTTCCCACTCCAGACTAGGCCCCCTTAGGAGCCCAGTCTAGATTGTATTTTTTTACTCATCTTCTTCCCCAGCGTTTTACCTTTTTCTTATCTTTTACGGGGCGCCTATGGCGACCCATCAACGTTCCTGTTCTGTAACCCTGTACACTGTTTGTTTGTCTAATCTTGAACGGGTTTGTGCTGAAAACATAGTTTTGTTGTACTTGTGCAATGACAATAAAGTCCTATCATGACTCCTAGTGGACACATTTAGAACAGCAGTTTCTTTCATTGTAAAATTCCGGCTCATTTTTATACTTTGCAAACTCATCCCGCGGGCCGGATAAAACCTGTTCGCGGACCTGATCCTGACCGCGGGCCTTACAATTGACACCCCTGGTGTATACAGTACAACCCTTCACACGATTATACACAAGTCATAATAAACAAGAAAAAAGGATAAAGAAAAAAACAGAACTAAAAAGATGAAATAATCAACAAACTGTGACACCAGTAGTGCTATAACAGTTACTTATTTTTTCACTTCAAAAAAACTAATGTGCTAATATGTTTGTTATAACATAACCTATAGAGTATTTAAATTAAAGGATGGCAACAGTTAAAATGGAATCCAATTATGGGAACTCCTGGCACAGATTGAGGGTCCAGTCGACATCTTGTCCCAGACAAAAGAAGTCAACTATGGGCTTCATTTGCCGGAAGTCCTCGGCTTGTTATAAAGGAGGAAGTCAGAGATGTCGTGCCACACGTTGCTGTCGTGGTAGAGGTAGTTCATGGAAGACTGCAGCGAAGGCTGGAGCGTATGCGGGTGATACTCAAAGAGCCATAAGACCACGCCCCACACCAGCGTGGCGAACAATGGGAAGGGATCATGTTTTGGCTGCGGTATCACGCCTTTCTCCACGGCCAGCCGGGACATGGCGAACAGGATCCTGGACAGCAAGTACATGTTGATCTGGTGAGGGTGGGAGAACATTTGTGATCATTTCAGCCAGGAGAGGGCAGCACTGTGGTCAATGTGGACATTCAGGTCTAAGCTGTTAATCATTATAGCTATTTTCCAGGAGATGTCATCATCTCCAATAAAGTTATGACAGTTTGATGACATCAAGTTTATCCATCAAGTCCTATTTTCCTAATATGTACTAGATCAGACCTGGGCAAATTAAGGCCCGGGGGCCACATGCGGCCCGTTAAACTTTTCAATCCGGCCCGCTGGACATTCCCAAATAATGTATTTAGATCTTCAAAATGGAAACTGTAGCTGCCATTATGATGTGCAGTGATGTTTTCTAATGGTCTTGAACTATACAAAGTATTTAAATGGTTGAAATCTGCACTTTTGCATGATATACTAGTTACTATGGTAATATAATGAGTTACTATGGTCATCTAAATCACAGCAGCTCAGACGAGGCACCAAGCAGTGTGGGTGGGGAGCATTTCCACAGAGTGTTTCCAGAGCAGCCAGCCTGAAATGCGGGTGTCAGGGACAGACGCGGAAGGAGAATTTTACAACAAAGTTCTAAAGCTTAGTGATATATCATGTTTTTTTACCCTTCGCGTTCATATTTTGCTGTTCGTTGCATTTGTTTTGTGTTTTGCTTGATTGTAAAATATGTGGTTGGAGAGGGGGTGCGACATTCATATGTTGTCTATATTCAGTGTTTTATCGTTCATAGTTAATATTGTCAATCCCACATTCTTTATTTTCATGTACATTCTGGGTGTCTCATTCAGTAAAAAAAATTAAAATTCCATTCCGTTTTTTAAGGCGGTCTGTCATAACTTTTTTAGCCTTCAGACATTATTGTGAGGTTTTCTAAAAATCAGATATACCGGCCCCCAGACACATTTTTTTCCTCTAAATTTGGCCCCCCAAGTCAAAATAATTGCCCAGGCCTGTACTAGATTAATTAACCTCTTTTTTTTACAACTGTAATTTTTAGACATTTCCTGTAATCACTAGTTGGTGCTGAGACCATTTAAGCATACAAATGTTTAAGTTACCCAAGTCAAGCTTTGAACGACTGTAATTGACCTAAAGTTTTCCAGTAAAATATTTTGTCTTTGCAGTCTATGCAGTTGAAATAAAGTTGAAAAGAATTTGCAAATCATTCGAATCTTTTTTTATTTACGATTTACACAACGTACCGTCTTCACTGGATTTGGGTTTTGTACATTTGTCTTAAATATTTCGTCTGATTGCTACCAAATTTGAACCTCGTACACTTGACAAATGGGTGAATTGCAAAGTATTTTTTGCCAAAGCCTGTCTGTGATTTGGCAATAAACCGCAAAACTCACACTGCACGTAAGCGATGATATTGCAGACCTTCGATCCCTCAGGCGGTACTGCATCAAAAACAGACAGTGTGTAAAGGATATCACCACATGGGCTCAGGAACACTTCAGAAAACCACTGTCAGTAATTACAGTTGGCCGCTACATCTGTAAGTGCAAGTTAAAACTCAACTATGCAAAGAGAAAGCCATTTATCAAAAACACCCAGAAACGCTGCCCGCTTCGCTGGGCCTGAGTTCATCTAAGATGGACTGATACAAAGTGGAAAAGTGTTCTGTTGACTGACGAGTCCACATTTCAAATTGTTCTTGGAAACTGTGGAAGTTGTGTCCTCCAGACCAAAGAGGAAAAGAACCATCCGGATTGCTATAGGCGCAAAGTTGAAAAGCCAGCATCTGTGATGGTATGGGGGTGTATTAGTGCCCAAGGCATGGGTAACTTACACATCTGTGAAGGCACCATTAATGCTGAAAGGTACATACAGGTTTTGGAGCAACATAAGTTGCCATCCAAGCAACATTATCATGGACGCCCCTGCTTATTTCAGCAAGACAATCCTAAGCCACGTGTTACAACAGCGTGGCTTCATAGTAAAAGAGTGCGGGTACTAGACTGGCCTGCCTGTAGTCCAGACCTGTCTCCCATTGAAAATGTGTGGCGCAATACGAAGCCTAAAATACCACAACAGAGACCCCGGACTGTTGAACAACTTAAGCTGTACATCAAGAAAGAATGGGAAAGAATTCTACCTGAAAAGCTTCAAAAATGTGTCTCCTCAGTTCCCAAACTTTTACTGAGTGTTGTTAAAAGGAAAGGCCATGTAACACAGTGGTAAAAATGCCCCTGTGCCAACTTTTTTGCAATGTGTTGCTGCCATTTAATTTTAAAAGTTCATGATTTGCAAAAAAAAAGAAGTGTTTTTCAGTTCGAACATTAAATATCTTGTCTTTGCAATCTATTCAATTGAATATAAGTTGAAAAGGATTTGCAAATCATTGTATTCTGTTTTTATTTACGAATTACACAACGTGCCAACTTCACTGGTTTTGGGTTTTGTACTTTTGTATGATGCCCCCTGTTGGTAAAAGTGACCCTAAAGGCACAGTTCTAAACTAAAATGTCTGCTTTTCTGGGGGGGTGGGGGGGTTTAGCATAGGTTCTGAGACCTTTTTGTGTGTCTACTCATGACACACGTCTAACAAATTCCTTGTTGGTAAATAAAACAAGCCTGGGTCAAGTATTGTATACTGCCCAGTGTTTCCCATAAACTGCCAAGATACCTGTGGCGGTGGGGGCGTGGCTATGGGCGTGGTCACCATGACATCATCGAGTAATTTGCATAATGTACTACAATGATATGATTTTCTCTAAAAAGGCTAAAAAAATGTATACTTACTAATTAATAAGAACAGTTTTGTTTTAAATGTCCATCCATCCATCCATCCATCCATTTTACAATATAATTACAACACTTTATGTACATATTTATATACAGATTTGAACAATAAGTTATTCACTGAAATATATTTATTAATTGTGGTTCTTACAAGAAATATATCTTATAAAATATAAAAGCTAAAATGTCTCTTAAAGCTCTGCCCCTTTAATTAGTGCATACTAAATAATTTAGCTTTAGCCTACTACTACAACCATATTATTTACCAGCAACATAAAGTGAAACAGAGGCAGAGGTGTCCTGCCACAGTCAGTAACAAATAAACAGAAAACAGTAGTGGTCAAATACAAATAAGGCAACAAGAGAAGTATCCTACACTTCTCTTTTGTAAAGTAAATCTGAACAGCCTATATGGGCATCTACATTAACTATATGATTTGCCTGAGAAGCTGGACAGGACAAAAAAATAAAAAATAAATAATAATAATAATATTTTTTTTTTATTTATTTATTTTATTTGTGGCGGACGTAATTCTTTCGTGGCGGGCCGCCACAAATAAATGAATGTGTGGGAAACACTGCTGTCTTGTAAAATTTGCTAAAAAAAGTTAGCATGCACCAAGTACTAAAATATATGACTCTGAGGTTAAAAAGCCAAAATGCTAACATTAACATGTTAACCTTCTAAATAAAGTGTGTTAGCAATAACATTAGCATGGAGTATTCAGACTTGGTGAGAAATGTAGTATATGTGGAAGTATGAACAATTGGCCATTAATTTTTGCTGGGAAATGCAGGAATTTTTGCAACTTTGAAAACAAATTTGAGTGTTCAGGATGAGTGTAATGGTTTGAACCGATTGGGAAATGTGCGAAATCCAGACCTGACTGTTGATATTGTTGTTATCTCCAAACACCAGCCATCCTCCGACACAGGCGGCAAGAAAGGCGTGCGACTGCAAACTCTTTCCCTGGATCTTCTCCTGCAAGGCTTGCAGTCCTTTGTACGTAAACACAAAGTACGCCAGGTTGCGGGAGTGTGTGTATGTGGCCTTCAAAATGGCTTTGAGTTTATCCACCAAACTGTCAGAGAGGAGTGCAAAACAAAACAGGAATGAATGAATCAAAAAAAGCTTGATTAGTTTAATTACGAAGGATTTTCTAAAACTAACTGAAGTAGAAAACTCACATTGACGGATGTGTACATGTGACACATACAAGAATGTTTATGACATCATTTTTCAAATAGCTGTACTTGCTGTTGGCGCTTTCCCGCTTGTAAAAGCAGGTACTGTTTCTTAGTTCGGTAAAACACTGTTCGTTTGAAGAAACGTGGCTAAAAAATGACAAATACAAGCTATAAAGCTAAATACCACGCCAAAATAAAGGTAAGACATAATAACAGAGTTAAATTATGTTAGTGGCAAGTTACTTAATACAGTTGGTCGGAAGTTTAACATAAACGTGTCACAATCTGTAGCTTAGCGTTGAGTCAGTGTAAACAAACAGCAACAGGTACCCCTGTCAGGGGCTTCATTCAGTGACCATTTAAATGGGTCATATTGTCATTTTTTTTAATACAGAACCAACTTTTCTTACCTATTGGTACCGGCTGTTGTGTTGCTGTAACTTTACCATACATGGAGATATCCGCTGATGTCACCAATGGGAAAACGTCACAAACTGGGGCAAGTACGAAAAAAAGGTAAGATTGATTAATAAATATCTCCGCCATGCCCGCATGGTTTGATTTAATATTTTCGGGACTTATGCAGATCCCAAATATACAACAGCAGGTACCAATAGGTAAGAAAAGTGGGTTTTGCACAATAGATCCCCTTTAACGTTAGAAATGGCTTCTTCCTGTCTGTATTGAATAAACTATAGGATAGGATAGGTCTTTATTGTCTTTGATTGAGACTTTTATTAGTAGATTGCACAGTGAAGTACATATTCCAACCACTAAATGGTAACACCCGAATAACTTTTTCAACTTGTTTAAGTCGGGGTCCACTTAAATTGATTCATGATACAGATATATACTATCATCATAATACAGTCATCACACAAGATAATCATCAGAGTACCGGTATATACATTGAATTATTTACATTATTTACAATCCGGGGTGTGGGATGTGGAGGGGAGATGGGGGGGGTGTCATTGCACAAGTACAACGAAACTTATAACATTAGGCAGAAAACTTGGGCATTGTAAGTTAATATAGCAAGTGTAAAACACT
This sequence comes from Entelurus aequoreus, assembly GCF_033978785.1. Classification (NCBI taxonomy): domain Eukaryota; kingdom Metazoa; phylum Chordata; class Actinopteri; order Syngnathiformes; family Syngnathidae; genus Entelurus; species Entelurus aequoreus. The sequence continues at coordinate 27,931,804 of NC_084756.1, read as the reverse complement.
AGCATAACAACAGGAGCAGTTAGAATAACAGCACTATAGTATGGGATCTCATTATGTGCATTCCAAATATTATGAACACAACATAAAATAAATTATCAAAAATGAATAAATAGGCGTGGATGACAGTTGATGACAAAAACACTTGCGTTTATTACCCACCTGAGTAACACTTTTGCTGTAGTGGATCAGTAAAGTTAGTCTTATATTATTAATACAATTATTAATTCATTAATTATTAATATATATATATATATATATATATATAGAGGTTTATTTGAAATACAAAAACATAGACATCTGAAACAGTTATCCAATGTATGCATCATAGTGTTTGTAGCCAAAGCTAATTTACAACACTTGTCTCCAACAACAACAATAAAGATCCAACATCATTAAAATAGGAAAATAAAAAATAGAATACAGAATACATTTCTTTTTGTATTTATTCTATATGAATATTTTAGCGGTATTACTTGAATACTGTTATTTAAACAACATCAAAATCTCTAAAGGTATGTCTATCTGATTTAATAACTTTTTGGGTGTGAAATAAATGAATGCATAACAATCGTGAAACCATGATGATTACTCAGACTATGATCGTACAGTCACAATCTGTAATCGCTGCTTCCCTACTTGGCTGCGGCGCTGCGTTTTCATGCAACCTTCAATCTGCTTTTGTTTCAAAGTCGACGCCATAAACAACATGTTGAGATTTAAATTTTACTGTTCCTTATCTCAGGTCAGGATAAGGAGATATATACTCCAAAGCTCTCCCTTTTCATGCAGCCCTCAATGTCCTTATGGTACATGGTCTGTATTTACATAGCGCTTTACTAAACCTGGAAGGAGCTTTACATACATCACATTCACACACTGATGGCGGAAGCTGCCATGCAAGGCACTAACCAGCACTGAGGGTGAAATGTCTTGCCCAAAGACACAACAGCCAGGGCGTCAGCCGGAATCAAACCAGGAACCCTAAAGTTGCTGGCATGGCCAGCTTTTCACCAGAAACTACAGACTAAAAAGTCAATAAAGCAGGCTCCATCCATCCATCCATTTTCTACCGCTTGTCCCTTACGGGGTCGTGGGGGGTGCTGGAGCCTATCCCAGCTGCATTCGGGCGGGCTCATTGTCCTTTATTGATTGTTAGGAGTTTGACAATTCTAAATTTCTGCACTGTTACAGTAAAAAAACAACTTATTATGTTGACGGGGGCAGGAAATATAAGATTTTCTTCATCCTGTTCCTTCTCAAGCATAGGCGTGTAAATATGTGTTTAGTTGCTAAAGTTTAATTGTCTATTGATCAAAAATGCACATCAATGAAGGAGATAAATAAATAAAAATTATCAAACAAAAATAACAATGAAAGTGACACAATACGTGACTCTGAAGCGTATGCCGGTAAAATTTGCTAAAAGTTAGCATGCACCGAGTACTAAAATATATGACTCTGAGGTTAGCTCTCTACCTGACACTTAGAAATGTATACCTGCACTTGTCACTTTCAAAAAACAAACAAAATTGTGGCTAGTTGAGCAACAATCGTGTTCCCATGTTTAGTTTTTAGTAATTTTTACTAATTGGTTCTTATCTAGTTTGCACTTTGTCTTATTATTATTATTGGCTTTTATCTCGATTGCACTTTGTCTGTATTATGACTATAATCATTATTATCAACTCCTCTTTGCCTCATTCTTTTTATTTTCCTATTTTAATTATGTTAGATCTGTGTTGTTGTTGTTGGAGACAAGTGTTGTAAATTAGCTTTGGCTACAAACAGTATGATGCATACATTGGATAACTGTTTCAGATATGTATGTTTCTGTCCCTATTTCAAATAAACAGTATATATATATATATATATATATATATATATATATATATATATATATATATATATATATATATATATATATATATATATATATATATATATATATATATATATATATATATATATATATATATATATTAGAGATGTCCGATAATGGCTTTTTTGCCAATATCCGATATTGTCCAACTCTTAATTACCGATTCCGATATCAACCGATACCGATATGTACAGTCGTGGAATTAACACATTATTATGCCTAATTTTGTTGTGATGCCCCGCTGGATGCATTAAACAATGTAACAAGGTTTTCCAAAATAAATCAACTCAAGTTATGGAAAAAAATGCCAACATGGCACTGCCCTATTCATTATTGAAGTCACAAAGTGCATTATTTTTTTTAACATGCCTCAAAACAGCGGCTTGGAATTTGGGACATGCTCCCCCTGAGAGAGCATGAGGAGGTTGAGGTGGGGGGGGGGGGGGGGGGTAACGGGGGAGTGTATATTGTAGCGTCCCGGAAGAGTTAGTGTTGCAAGGGGTTCTGGGTATTTGTGCTGTTGTGTTTATGTTGTGTTACAGTGCGGATGTTCTCCCAAAATGTGTTTGTCATTCTTGTTTGATATGGGTTCACAGTGTGGCGCATATTTGTAACAGTGTTAAAGTTGTTTATACCGCCAACCTCAGTGTGACCAGTATGGCTGTTGACCAAGAATGCCTTGCATTCACTTATGTGTGTGAAAAGCTGTAGATATTATGTGACTGAGCCGGCATGCAAAGGCAGTTATTGGCGCTCTGTACTTCTCCTTACGTCCGTGTACACAGCGGTGTTTTAAAAAGTCATACATTTTACTTTTTGAAACCGATACCGATAATTTCCGATATTACATTTCAAACATTTATGGGCCAATAATATCGGCAGTCCGATATTATCGGACATCTCTAATATATATATATATATATATATATATATATATATATATATATATATATAGCTATAAAAGCCACAATGCTAAGAAGACGGCTTGATTTATTTTATTTTTTTTACATGTATTTTTTGACAGCTTGATATTTTAGCTGAACGGCTAGCTAGCTAGCTAGTTCAACAGCTAGGTGAACGATAGCTACGGTACAGAATAATAATAAAGTATACAATATCTGTTACAGTCATGTTTACAAAAAAAAATAATTACTGCCAGCTTACCTTCCACTCCGGAACAGAAAAGTCATCACAAAGGCATGAGGTGCTCGGATTTTGGCGCCGTATCTACAAACACAAAACAACTTAACGATAATAAACACATGTTCATAACATATGCGACCATTGTACCGCCAAATAAATACAACAATTGACTCACACGGCGCCATTTCGGAAGCCTTTGAGAACTGCCAATGCCGCTTTGTACTTGTCTTGTTGCAACAGGTTGTTGACAGTATAAAGTAAAGTAGTTAAAAGCTCGGAACCCGCCATGACTAATGACAGTTGGCGACGACGGACACAAATTCCTGTCGGACCTTAGCGTCCACTCAATGTGCTACCCTGAAATAAAACCGTCCGGAAACAGTGTATCTATTATGTTCCTGTCCGTGTTGTTAATGCCATTTTTAAATGCGACGACAACCAAGTGAAATATGAAAATAAATATTTTATAATTAGTTGCACAATTATTGGGCACACTAATAGTGTTGTCTTAATTATTTTTTTGAGTTTGAGTTTATTTGGAACATGCATGCATACAACATGATACATCACACTTTCTTCAATCTCTATTCAACATGTTCGAAAAGGAGTAGGAAGAAGCAGAGCTTATTTAATCCTACCCCTTTTTCCTTTACATAGCAGTTGCTAACAATTTCGTTCACTTCCTGTTCTCAATTAATTTCAATATACTATATATAATAAAAATAAATAAATAATAATTGGTGAAGTAAGTTATATTTCATATGGTGAGATGAGTAAGATTATCTTGAAAATGAATTAAATACATTCAGAATGTTTATCATGGTTCTTCTTTGTACTTTGTAAACACTTTTAAGATTGAAGAATTTCTTGTAGTGGATCATATTAGTACATTGTTTGATTCCTTTGCTTAATCCATTCCATCATTTAATTCCACATACTGATATACTGAAGGTTTTAAGTGTTGTATGTGCGTACAAATGTTTTAAATTACACTTTTCTCTTAGGCAGTGGTTCTTAACCTGGGTTCGATCGAACCCTAGGGGTTCAGTGAGTCGGTCTCAGGGGTTTGGCGGAGGTCAAGACACACCCGACTCATCGTGTAAATAAAAACTTCTCCCTATCGGCGTATTACGGATACCCCCAAACAATGTTCCCTTTAAATTTCCATCTGATTTGCAGGTGTGTAAAAAAAAATAAATGTATAAGTCATCACACAACTCTTATGCTTAATGCTGTTGTTATAGTTATTATAGTGCTGAAGTTGTACTTTTCTATCTGTGTAAAGGCCCAACTTGTAATCTTGCTTTGCGAGTTGTCTCGTGTCAGCAGTTTGTTTCCAGACCCTGCCTGCTGACTGCCAAGGACGGACATCGAGTACCTCAACGCAGACAAAACAAAGACAGGGCGAAATCACGAGTGTCAGCACATTTCCATTCTGAATACTCATGTATTGTGTCTACTGGGGCTGCTTGCATTACCCCTCCCTTCAGAAGCAGCCTCAGTGATGTTAACTAGGGACTTCCCGAATAAATAGAGGAGCATGTGGGACTGTTCCTTAGAGAAGTGGTCCCCAACCTTTTTGTAGCTGCGGACCGAGTCGGGTGTGTCTTGACCTCCGCCGAACCCCTGAGACTGACTCACCGAACCCCTAGGGTTCGATCGAACCCAGGTTAAGAACCACTGCCTTAGAGAAAAGTGTAATTTAAACGCTTGAAAATTTGTCCCACGGACCGGGGGGGATTTAAAAAAATATATATATATACTTTTTTTTTTTTTTTCATAAAGAAATACAATCATGTGTGCTTACGGACTGTATCCATGCAGACTGTATTTATCTATATTGATATATAATGTATATATTGTGTTTTTTATGTTGATTTTAATTTAAAAAATTAAATTAAATTAAATTTTAAAAAATTAAATTTACATTTCTTGTGCGGCCCGGTACCAATCGGACCGGTGGTTGGGGACCACTGCCTTAGAGCGTAGGGGGAAACTGTAACTGAGTGTACAGCCCAATACGTCTCTCCTCATGAGTAAAATTCAACTCTTTCTCTGCTTGATTCCTTTCTTCTTGTCTTGTGTGATAGATAGTTTGGTGTTTGAACCTGACAGTAGTTTGTTGTGAGTTCATGCACTGTGTTGGTTTTGTTCTTGGAACAAGGTGATGTTCATGCACGGTTCATTTTGTGCACTAGTAAAAAAAACATACAACTTTGTCTTGAATTTAAAAAATATATATATATAATAATATTTTTCACTAAAGAAGGGTTCGGTGAATGCACATTTGAAACAGGTGGGGTTCGGTACCTCCAACAAGGTTAAGAACCACTGCTCTAAGGTTATATTTCTCCTCTTTTGTTGGGAATAATTGTTGTATATTCATGGGTCGCAGATTATAGTTTGCTTTGTGTATAATTTTAGCTGGTTTTTAATTTCAGTATTTTTGATTCAATGAATAAAGGGTTTGTATGTTCTCTTACCATGAATTGATTAACGTGGACCCCGACTTCAACAAGTTGAAAAACGTATTCGGGTGTTACCATTTAGTGGTCAATTGTACGGAATATGTACTGAACTGTGCAATCTACTAATAGAAGTTTCAATCAGTCAATCCCTCCATATCCAACATATATTGGATAAAAATCGAATATATTTTTAGCTTGAGGTTGAACTATTCCATTCTAATTCATCGCTATTTGAATATTTAGCACAACAGGAGGAGTCGTTTTCATATAATACCCCAGAGAGCAAAGGCGGCAAAGAAGTAAAGTCGCTCATAAAATGAGGTTAGTGAGGTGCAACTGTAATTGAATCAAAAATAATTAGGAACTCGGATACACGCTAATAAAATTCCACAGAGACAAGTCAGAGAGGCATTTATCTATGTATATATTCAATGACATTTAGGTACCATAGCCACGGAGAGGAACCTATCCCATTAAAGTTGGCATCAGCTTGTTCAGGTATACAGAGTGTTCATTTTGTTGACTGAAAATGTCAACGGCCTATTTTCCCCAGACTAAAACAAGTCTTGAATTTAGTTTTATTGATGCTCTGCAATAACTTAGGGCCAGCAAGGCCTTCTCTGCTGGCCTAACATAAATCATGATCATAGATTAATAAAAGTTCATTTTAATCTACTTTCCATAAAGTATTTTTTATCATATTCTCTTCATGTCTTATTAGGCTTCAACGTTGCTTGCTTTTACGTTAGAGCTTTTATCCAATCAGAATTCAGCTAGGTTGTTGCCAGCGCTGTATGAATTCTGCCGGATAGACAGTTGCGATAGCCAATCGGATCGCGAGTTGTTGACAGTAGCCCATCTAGGTAGCTATGATTGGATTTTCACTTGTCACTCCCAAGTGAGAATCCAATCACAAGTTGTAATTTGCGAAAAGCAGGAAGGGGCACCGGAGCCATACCCGGCCAACAGAGAAATCATCGGTTCTCACTTTTTTTTAACCCACAAAGAAAACGTGCAAATATTTTATTCATTTATTTTTCCACATTTAATATGTTCTTTACAATTATTTAAATTTTGACAGTACCCATGTAAGGTATGTTTTAAATGCTGATTTTTAAATGTGCCGAAATATAGCCTGTTTTGTACACTGTTGAGGTGCTTCAATGTACAGTAGTGCACTAGTGTGTTTCTGTATATAATTTCTCCAGTCGTGGTCATGTGGTGACATAAATTATGGTATTTTGAGGGGTATTTATTAAAGTTGGACTAAGTAGGACATCACTGAAGGCCTGGGTGGGAGAACTGTAATAAAAGTAGTTTCAAGAGAACTTTAAAAATGCTTCATCCTTTATATTGTATATTTTAGTAAACACAGTTCACTGTAATTTTAGTGTTGAGGAATTTAGATGACTAAAACTGAGACATTTTTTTTGTCAAGACTTATGACTAAAACTAAATTAAAAACTGCTTTCATAACTAACACTGTTGGCGATAACTAAGACGAACATTTTTAGTCAACAACACCAACACTGGGTATACCTTATGCTGCTGCGGCCATGACATGTTCAAGCATCACACCAGTGACTGAAGAGATAAACATCCTAATCATGTTAGGGCCACTTTATCATATCGTGACTTCGTGTGATCAGTCATGTTGATTTCCGAGTGAGCAAGAACACAATAAGTAGCATCGAAACACCTTATCATTAATAACAATTTTAGATAACGTTTAAGATTCTTTGGACAAACAAACTTAGAGGTTTGATGTTTTCCCCTGTAAGGGAAACAACTTGAAAGTCAAAATCCCTGTAGAAATCACAATACAATGCCCCCCCCCCCCTCCCTATAAAACTAGGGTCGTCTGCTAGTGCTCCACTCCCAAGCAACAATCACAAAAAAGGGAACCACGACTTGGGTGAATTAGATGTATATAGATATGAAACACATTCTCCTGCTAAGTGTATTTACACTGTAGTAGTCACCTAAACACCTTAAATGCTCACCTTTCAGCATTCTTCAATATCTAGTCAGGATCATTTCTTGGCTACCACTCAGTGGGAGTAGGATATTATTTTACAAATCTATCACACAGGATTGTTCCCACGTCATCAGTAATCAGTTATTCACACAGTGGACGACAAAAAGAACGACTCGAGGGCCGATATTTTTGTATTACACAGATAAGAACGCCCCCTTTTTTTCTGCTAAGTTTGGTCCTGGTCCGATGAACTCTAAACCAAACCGTTAAAAAGATTTGAAAACCTGCACCGGCCGGTCTTCAAATTAAGAGTAAAATCAGCACTGAAAAGTGAAAACTTATCTCGTAAAGTGATCAAGACTATTGTTGGTACAGCTGCGAAACTATTGCACTTGAAAAAGAAAAAAGAAATAAAAGCATGCTGTCGGGGACAATCAGGCTGTCTTGCCCTTCACAGTTCATGTGCAAACTACCGGTATGTCAGAGAAAAGAGAAGATTTTTGTTTAAAAGAACAGCCTGTGCTACATTAATCAGTCCAATCAGCCATTCGAATACAAGAAAAAAACAGATTTTTTTTTAGATGTATAAATCAAATATAATTTCAAAATATAATCTGAGTGCATAGTCTTGACAGGGCGGTCCTCACGGAGCTTCTTCTGTTCCACACTTGCACAGCGTTAAGCATGTTGCGAAAAGGGTGAAGAAACAACCACTGTTACCACGCGGAGCCATGTTAGATCAATGCAGGGAAGAGTCTCTTATTCTGAAAGCGCTTTGAAAGCAGCTGCGGAATTGCATATAGTTGGTGACTCTGGGAAATAAAAGCAGCTCCAGGCTGCGGAGACAAACGCGAGGAAAAAGTGCTGCGGTTACTCCTGCCCGAAACCTTCCGTCTCCTCGATGGCAAACATGAGTTTCTCCTTCAGCTGCTCGTAGCTCTTGTAAGGAGGCAGGTCCAGACGATTAAAGCTAGACAAGACAACGAAGGAGACAAAAACAGATCATTTTCTCAGTAATTACGTGTGAATGCTGAGCCAAAATACCAAAAGGCCCTTTTCCACCACAGGGACTTTTACAGCAACTTTCACATTTACCGTATTTTTCGGACTATAAGTCGCAGTTTTTTTCATAGTTTGGCCGGTGGTGCGACTTATACTCAGGAGCGACTTATGCGTGAAATTATTAACACATTACCGTAAAATATCAAATAATATTATTGATGTCATTCACGTAAGAGACTAGATGTATAAGATTTCATGGGATTTAGCGATTAGGAGTGACAGATTGTTTGGTAAACGTATAGCATGTTCTATATGTTATAGTTATTTGAATGACTCTTACCATAATATGTTACGTTAACATACCAGGCACGTTCTCAGTTGGTTATTTATGCGTCTTATAACGTACACTTATTCAGCCTGTTGTTCACTATTCTTTATTTATTTTAAATTGCCTTTCAAATGTCTATTCTTGGTGTTGGCTTTTATCAAATTAATTTCCCCAAACAATGTGACTTATACTCCAGTGCGACTTATATATGTTTTTTTCCTTCTTTATTATGCATTTTCGGCCGGTGCGACTTATACTCCGGAGCGACTTATACTCCGAAAAATACGGTAACTATTGGCAGTTTTAGCACTCTAATAGACTCAATGTGTTGCATTCTATCTAAAATGTTGGTGTGTGTTTGTGTGTATCTGCACGTGCATGTTCACAAGTCTATAAAGACAATACTAACGACAACCAAGGGGGTTAACATATTATTTTAAATAGCAGATTCATCCATTAAAATATAGAAAAGCTGCTAATGGTGTGTGTGATAGAGAAGCTGTTTGCTGGAGATGCCATACAAGTCAAATTGTAGTGTTTGAGATATGAGTATTCTGAGATATGAGCTTGGTCACAGAATTAATTAAACTCCTATGTAAATGCCCCACTCCGCACTGTATTGTGGGACCTCTAACACAAGATAATAATTGTAGAATATGGGCCCTTTAACACAATTACATCTGCTCAGGAAGGTATAAAGTGTACCTACCACGTGTGGCTTCGCGGAAGCCAGTTCTCTTTGCCCACCTTCTCAATGCAGAACTTCTGCGGCCCGTTGCTTCCTATAGTCATTAATCAAAACAAAGGGCGTTAAGTGAAACAAGTAAACCAAATAGTAGCGTGATAACAAGAAGAAGCTGCGCACCCATGAGGTCGGCGAAGCCGCCAACGGGAAGACGACAAGTACCGGTGACGAACTGCAGCAGCCTCATCCTCTTCTCGTTGTCCATCTCCTTCACAAACTGCCAACAGATGTCAGTTCATTAGAGCAAATAGTAGTGTCGTCCCGATACCGGTTCCAAAATGTATTTCAGTACTTTTCTAAATAAAGGCGACCACAAACATTTTTATTATTGGCTTTATTTTAACAAAAAATCCATCCTAGGGTACATTAAACATATGTTTCTTATTGCAAGTTTGTCCTTAAATAAAATAGTGAACATACAAGACAACTTGTCTTTTAGCAGTAAGTAAACAAACAAAGGCTCCTAATTTAGCTGCTGACATATGCAGTAACATATTGTGTCATTTTCCATTCTATTATTTTGTCAAAATTATTAAGGACAAGTGGTAGAAAATGAATTATCAATCTAATTGTATCAATCTGACACCAAGTAGTTACAGGATCAGACATTGGTCATATTCAAAGTCCTCATGTGTCCAGGGACATATTTCCTGAGTTTATAAACATAATATAAATAAATAAAAAAATTAAAAAAAAGATTTTCTGATGCTAAAAAATATCGATGTAATCATAGTAGTATCGACTAGATACGCTCCTGTACTTGGTATCATTACAGTGGATGTTAGGTGTAGATCCACCAATGGCGTTTGTTTATATAGTAGCGTCCCGGAAGAGTTGGTGCTGCAGGGAATTCTGGGAATTTGTTCTGTAGTGTTCATGTTGTGTTGTGGTGCAAATATTCTCCCAAAATGTGTTTTTTCATTGTTGTTTAGTGTGGTTTCACTATAAGGCACATGTTTATGACAGTGTTGGCGTTGTCCATACGGCCACCCTTAGTGTGACATGTATGGCTGTTGTGTGTAGTGTGTTCAAAGATAAGGTAGTAGATGGTTAATGATTGGGCATCAGTGTTTCCCATAAACTGCCAAGATACCTGTGGTGGTGGGGGCGTGGCTATGGGCGTGGTCACCTTGACATCATCGAGTAATTTGCCTAATGTACTACAATGATATGATTTTCTCTAAAAAGGCTAAAAAATGTATACTTACTAATAAATAATAACAGTTTTGCTTTAAACGTCCATCCATCCATCCATTTTACAATATAATTACAACACTTTATGTACATATTCATATACAGATTTGAACAATAAGTTATTCACTGAAATATATTTATTCATTGTGGTTTTTACAAAAAATATATCTTATAAAATATAAAAGCTAAAATGTCTCTTAAAGCTCTGCCCCTTTAATTAGTGCATACTAAATAATTTAACTTTAGCCTACTACTACAACCATATTATTTACCAGCAACATAAAGTGAAACAGAGGCAGAGGTGTCCTGCCACAGTCAGTAACAAATAAACAGAAAACAGTAGTGGTCAAATACAAATAAGGCAACAAGAGAAGTAGCCTACACTTCTCTTTTGTAAAGTAAATCTGAACAGCCTATATGGGCATCTACATCAACTATATAATTTGCCTGAGAAGCTGGACAGGACAAAAAAATAAAAAATATTTTTTTTTTTAAATTTGTGGCGGATGTAATTCTTTCGTGGCGGGCCGCCACAAATAAATGAATGTGTGGGAAACACTGGGCATAGTGAAATCTTGTCTTGACGTTGCCAACTATAGATCATTTTTAACACATCCAATATTATAACTCCAGTGTGCTACTTACTGTATGTAGTGAAGCATAAATAGTTATCACTCATGCTGCAGGGATGATGCTTGAAATAAATGTACCGTATTTTTCGGAGTATAAGTCGCTCCGGAGTATAAGTCGCACAGGCCGAAAATGCATAATAAGGAAAGAAAAAAACATATATAAGTCGCGCTGGAGTATAAGTCGCATTTTTTGGGGAAATTTATTTGATAAAACCCGACACCAAGAATAGACATTTGAAAGGCAATTTATAATAAATAAAAAATAGTGAACAACAGGCTGAATAAGTGTACGTTATATGAGGCATAAATAACCAACTGGTATGTTAACGTAACATATTATGGTAAGAGTCATTCAAATAACTATAAGATATAGAACATGCTATACGTTTACCAAACAATCTGTCACTCCTAATCGCTAAATCCCATGAAATCTTATACATCTAGTCTCTTACGTGAAGGAGCTAAATAATATTATTTGATATTTTACGGTAATGTGTTAATCATTTCACACATAAGTCGCTCCTGGGTATAAGTCGCAAACTATGAAAAAAACTACGACTTATAGTCCGAAAAATACGGTACTGTATTTATCGCCATGGAGACAAGGATTAGTGATTTAGAAGTAGTTACAATGCTGCGAAAAGACATCAGCCGTTCGCTAGCTAGATAGCCATATCTTAAAACACCTCTACCTGAGGGCGTTTCAGTGTTATAACTTCACCTTTATCTTTAGTTATTAAGCCAAAATGTGTCCGTTCTGCCTTTTCTGTCTACACACATTGTCTGCTTGTAAGTACGCCGTGATTGTGCACTGCCGCGTACATGCTCGTCTGCATGACACGACGTGACGACGGGTGGGGGACCGGTACTTTTTAGAGGCGGTACAGTACCGAAAATGATTCATTAGTATCGCGGCACTATACTAATACCGGTATACAGTACAACCCTACCAAATAGTATGTTAATTATTGCTGTAGTTGACCGCAGTACCAACCTGCCAAAACCAAAGAATCTGCTTGCTGCTTCGAGTGTAATGTCTGTAGATTGCGTTCCTCTGCCAGTCCACGAGGTCGATCTCCTGCATCCCACACAGCATCACCTCAATGGCAAAAAAGCAAGAAAGTGAGCACCATTTTATGATTTTGTGCCCCGCAAGTCATCAACGAGATTCATGTACCTCTAATTCCTTAGCATCAAAGTACTGCAGGTATTGCTGGGGTAGGACCTCATTGAAGCCCTCAAAAAAGGCCTGGGTCTGCTCCTCCACACCCCTGGACAGCCTCCACTCTGCCACCAGCCTGAAGTGAGCACGTCACAAACACTGTAAGGACATCTGGCCGCCACAGCATGTCTGTGTGAGTTGTTGGAGGGTGTGTGGCGTTTGTAAAAAAAACACCTGATGTACTCCTCCTTGTTTTCCTCAGTCACTTGAATGTTCCCGCCGTCTGGCTTGAGCTCGTGGGTGGTGACCTCCCCCAGGATCTCTTTGTCGACTGAGAAGAACATCTCCAGACCGCACTCTTCTATGTTGTTATCCCTGAAAGACAAATAGTTCATGAAAAAAAACAACCCAACCAGACTTGGATGAAACTAAACCTGCAAAAGAAATATAGCATTATAAATACTAATGAATTAATCATTTCTGACAAATGAACATCAAAATACATTCAGTGTATTATTTAAAAAATAATCAATGCTATTAGCGTCCCCAGGAAAAAAGATTTAAAAATATTCAATAAAATCAACTGTAAAATATTTCTTAATTAAACATAGTGACCTACACATTGATCTGATTGCATATTTAACATAACCAATTTTAAAAGAATAATTGAAAATACCTTGTGAATAATACACAGTAAATGTAATACCCTGTAAAAATAGCATTTTTCACAAAAATTAAGCAAGTTTTTTTATGAGGGGCTTTTTACACACTTGGTTTTCAGTCGTTCCTAGCTGTCCCTGTCTAAGAAACTGGAGTTCAATCCGGAATGACTGTGCTTCCTAAAATTAGACTCTGCCATGTAATTAGTTTAAATTATTCAGAAATGTTATATTTGTTACACATATACATGTTTTTATTACCGGTACTCATTATCCCAAATAAAATGTAACTTTATTTTCTAAGAGAAAAAATAGCATGAAACTGAGCACAGTCGTGTTACTTAAATTGTTTTTGACATTGTTTTTTTTTTTTTTTTTTAACTTTGTTTAATCACTGTTATTTTTTTACTCTCTATAGGTTATTATGCTTTAAAGCTATATTTAATATATATACATATAAACATATAAAAGCCCATTCAGGGAGCTGCTGGATGCTGGCCATAAATTATTCAGAAATGTTATATTTGTTACACATATACATGTTTTTATTACCGGTACTCATTATCCCAAATAAAATGTAACTTTATTTTCTAAGAGAAAAAATAGCATGAAACTGAGCACAGTCGTGTTACTTAAATTGTTTTTGACATTGTTTTTTTTAAATTTTTTAACTTTGTTTAATTACTGTTATTTTTTTACTCTCTATAGCTTATTATGCTTTAAAGCTATATTTAATATATATACATATAAACATATAAAAGCCCTTTCAGGGAGCTGCTGGATGCTGGCCATTTGTGCTGCTGAAATTTTGTGGAGTTGATTCATCTACAACAGGCAATGTTTTTTGACCTGATGTAGATCAGAGACCCCTGCAATTATTTGCTTTTGATACAGCTCTTCCTTTGGATCCCTAATTAAATAGAAATAACCCCAAAATAACACTTGATTATTATTTGACATGTACAGTATGTACGTCAGCTAACCATCCACACATCAAAGAGCATATCAAATTTCTGCTCCCCAAACTTACTTGATCCATATGAGAGAGTTGTAAAACTCCGGATCCACGGACTCCAAGTCTTTGAGAGCAAGTGGCTTGTTCAGGATGCGCTTGTAGAAAGGCAGGGAGAAACCTGTGTCGATGAACTTGCCGTGGAACAAGGCCTGGGGATGGAAAGTGGGTTGATCAATGAAGGAAACACAATCAATAATTGATCTTTATTTTTTCTGCTCTTTAAGGATTCGTTTTGACAAATGCCCGCCCCTATTTTAGAGTGACATTACAGTTACCATGGCAATGAAGCGGCCAATGAACTTGAAGTACTTGAGGTGGTCCGGGTTGATGTAGGATGCGGGGTTGATCTGCAGGCAGTAGTTGTCCTTGCCAGCATACTCAAACAAACAGTACATAGGGTTCAGCACTTCGTGAGAAAGCAAGAAGAACCATTCCCTGCGCACACAGACACAAACCAAAGAGTCATACTTGATGAGCAAGTTGCAAAAAATCAAAACTCAATGATAAACTAGACATCAGAATGCGGTTATGCTGGGGGAAAATACAACAGCGCTACTTCATTTTATTTAATACAAGATAGGACGGAAGCAGGTATTACCTAGCCACGCCTCCATAGTCCAAACCTTCCTCTCCGGGGAAAATGATCCACAATCTGCGTCTCAGATCTTGAGGATGGAAGCTCATGATCTTTTAAAGCACAGCAGTGAAATGAGTTATGCAGAGCAAAAAGATATGAAGAAGAGGCCGAGAAGGGTTCATTTAATCACCTGCTGGAATGAATCCTCAAACAAAGTTTTCCTGGTGACAGAAATCTTAATGTGCTGAGGCATTGATAGTTGCTGTGCAGGAATAGAAAAACAGATATATACGTTTCCAACGGTGCATTTATTTGTACGAGCACAGTATCAATCAATCAATGTTTATTTATATAGCCCTAAATCACAAGTGTCTCAAACGACATCCGCGGTACAGAGCCCACATACGGGGAAGGAAAACTCACCCCAGTGGGACGTCGATGTGAATGACTATGAGAAACCTTGGAGAGGACCGCATATGTGGGTAACCCCCCCAGCAGGGGGGACCGGATGCAATGGATGTCGAGTGGGTCTGACATAATATTGCGAAAGTCCAGTCCATAGTGGATCTACCATAATAGTGAGAGTCCAGTCCATAGTGGGGCCAGCAGGAAACCATCCCGAGCGGAGACGGGTCAGCAGCGCAGTAGGGGTGGAACGGCTCACAAAATCCAAGTTTTGGATCTTATCACACTTTGTGACACGGTTTTGGTTTGGTATGGTGTACATTGTTGTTCTTATTAACACCCCAGAATATTATATATCCCTATAATCCACCATTACTATGTACCAGTTGTGGTTCTAACTAGAGATGTCCAATAATATCGGCCTGCCGGTATCGTTTTTTTAATTATCGGTATCGTTTTTTATGTTTTTTTTTTATTTATTAAATCAACATAAAAAACACAAGATACACTTACAATTAGTGCACCAACCCAAAAAACCTCCCTCCCCCATTTACACTCATTCACACAAAAGGGTTGTTTCTTTCTGTTATTAATATTCTGGTTCCTACATTATATATCAATATATATCAATACAGTCTGCAAGGGATACAGTCCGTAAGCACACATGATTGTGCGTGCTGCTGGTCCACTAATAGTACTAACCTTTAACAGTTAATTTTACTCGTTTTCATTAATTACTAGTTTCTATGTAACTGTTTTTATATTTTTTACTTTCTATTTTATTCAAGAAAATGTTTTTAATTGATCTTATTTTATTTTTATTTTTTTTAAATTCCTTATCTTCACCATACCTGGTTGTCCAAATTAGGCATAATAATGTGTTAATTTCACGACTGTATATATCGGTATCGGTTGATATCGGTATCGGTAATTAAGAGTTGGACAATATCGGATATCGGTAAAAAAGCCATTATCGGACATCTCTAAGTAAGATGATATCATACAAGTGTTGTGGCATGTCCCCTTGGTTGTAGTCAAGACAGGCACGCTGAAGAACTCGGTGCTGTCCTTGACATGTTTAGTCTAAGTCGGCATATAAACAAGCCCACCCACAGCAGAGGCCACGCTCTTGATTTGTAACACAAATTAAAAAAAACACATGACCTGGGCAACACACTGTGGTTACTCAGATTACATAATGGTTTAGATTTCTTTCATAAACCGTTCCATCCCGAATACACACACAATATAGCATTTCTTACCTGACACCAGAACCTGAAGTATTGCACTTTGGCTTTAAAGTCCCTGACGTAGGTAATCTGTGGGCCGTTTTCACTGTTGGAAAAACACCAGAAAAATTCAACACCCTCCTTCGGCTATTTTAATGAAGAATTACCGCACATCCGACTACTCACAGGGAGGATTTCCCTGTACGTGGGTCAATGTAGGTTGTGGTTCGTCTGTTGTGATCCACAAAGTAGGGAGTGCCATCCACGGTGAACCTCATCTCCCAGCCTTCAGGCAAAGGCTTGTCATTGAGCAGCCTGAACAGCACAGATACAAGATTGAAACATTAGCACCCTCCAAAGGGAAAAAAAACAAAAGAACAACTGCTAGATTTAGTTGCCATTTGAACTGACCCTTGTGTCCTGGGGTCTTCCCATTGTGTTGCCCGTGTTGGGTGGTGAACAAAATACACTCTGCCATTGCTGTCTGTCCTCTTTTCTGAAATAAAAAAATAAAAAATATATATATGTATATATATATATATACATATCATATATATACATATACATACATACATATACATATATATATGTGTATATATATATATATATATGTATATATTCACCACACCTAGTGTGTGTGTGACAATCATTGGTACCTTAACTTTAACTTATATACAGTACAGGCCAAAAGTTTGGACACACCTTCTCATTTCAATGTGTTTTCTTTATTTTCATGACTATTTACATTGTAGATTGTCACTGAAGGCATCAAAACTATGACACCTGTGAAGTGAAAAGCATTTCAGGTGACTACCTCTTGAAAGCTCATCGAGAGAATGACAAGAATGTGCGAAACAGTTCTCAGAGCAAAGGGTGGCTATTTTGAAGAAACTAGAATATAAAACAAGTTTTCAGTTATTTCACCTTTTTTTGTTAAGTACATAACTCCACATGTGTTCATTCATAGTTTTGATGCCTTCAGTGACAATCTACAATGTAAATAGTCAACAAAATAAAGAAAACACATTGAATGAGAAGGTGTGTCCAAACCTTTGGCCTGTATGTACAGTATATACATATATACATATACAGGTATATACACATACATACATATACACATACACATATATATATATATATATATATATATATATATATATATATATATATATATATATATATATATATATATATATATATATATATATATATATATATATATATATATATATATATATATATATATATATATATATATATATATATACATACATATATTACATATACTGTATATACATACATATATACATATACACACAAATATATACACTACCATTCAAAAGTTTGGGGTCACCCAAACAATTTTGTGGAATAGCCTTCATTTCTAAGAACAAGAATAGACTGTCGAGTTTCAGATGAAAGTTCTCTTTTTCTGGCCATTTTGAGCGTTTAATTGACCCCACAAATGTGATGCTCCAGAAACTCAATCTGCTCAAAGGAAGGTCAGTTTTGTAGCTTCTGTAACGAGCTAAACTGTGAACATGATTGCACAAGGGTTTTCTAATCATCAATTAGCCTTCTGAGCCAATGAGCAAACACATTGTACCATTAGAACACTGGAGTGATAGTTGCTGGAAATGGGCCTCTATACACCTATGTAGATATTGCACCAAAAACCAGACATTTGCAGCTAGAATACGGTAGTCATTTACCACATTAGCAATGTATAGAGTGTATTTCTTTAAAGTTAAGACTAGTTTAAAGTTATCTTCATTGAAAAGTACAGTGCTTTTCCTTCAAAAATAAGGACATTTCAATGCGACCCCAAACTTTTGAACGGTAGTGTATATATATATACTGTATATATAGATAAGGGACAAGCGGATGGATGGATGGATGGATATATTTGCAATCATTTTCTAAAACTTGAAGAACTCCAAAAACATCCAGCTTTGATATTTACCCCAACCGTGCGGCAGGGGTCCCAGTGGGTCAAACTCTTTGTTGGATGTTGCCGCAAGCTGGTCTTGGAGCTGGACAAAAAAGAAAGGAAAACATAAAAAAACATATCCTTCAAAATGTAATTCTCTGTATTTTGGATTTTGTTTCAGAGCTCACCCCATAGATGAACCTCTGGTTAAACTGCTGCATGGCTCCCTGCAGCTGGCTGCGCTGATGCTGCCACTCCTCGTAGTTACGCACAGACTCCTGTGTGGGGCGCTGCCACGTGGTCGTCCTGGTGATGTGGTCCACGAAGTACACCCGGCCCATGGGGTCCACCCTGCGTTCCCAACTGCAGACACACGAGGGTGGAAAGAAGGCATTGTTGTGCAGATGTTAGACTGCTTAACTTAAACTATTAATTTTCAACTTTTGAAAATGAAAATAAAAGTAGGCTTTCCAACACATCTTTAAACAAAGCCTGAAGCAATATCAACTACCTGCCAGTCTGTTTCTGACGTTAGGGCTGTTTGACCATTTGTTTTTTTCCCCAGAGAATAAGCTAACCCGGCGTGATGTACTGTAGCTGTTCAAATGTAAGAGTAAGAATTAGAGATGTCCGATAATGGCTTTTTTGCCGATAGCTGATATTCCGATATTGTCCAACTCTTAATTACCAATTCCGATATCAATCAATACCGTTATATACAGTCGTGGAATTAACACATTATTATGCCTAATTTTGTTGTGATGTCCCGTTGGATGCATTAAACAATATAACTTTACCATGAATTGATTAACGTGGACCCCGACTTAAACAAGTTGAAAAACTTATTCGGGTGTTGAGGTGGGTGGGGTTGGGGGTTTGGTGGTAGCGGTGGGTGTATATTGTAGCGTCCCGGAAGAGTTAGTGCTGCAAGGGGTTCTGGGTATTTGTTCTGTTGTGTTTATGTTGTGTTACGGTGCGGATGTTCTCCCAAAATGTTTTTGTCATTCTTGTTTGGTGTGGGTTCACAGTGTGGCGCATATTTGTAACAGTGTTAAAGTTGTTTATACGGCCACCCTCAGTGTGACCTGTATATCTGTTGATCAAGTATGCCTTGCATTCACTTGTGTGTAAAAGCCGCATATACTATGTGACTGGGCCGGCACGCAAAGGCAGTGCCAATAAGGTTTATTGGCGCTCTGTACTTCTCCCTACGTCCGTGTACACAGCGGCGTTTTAAAAAGTCATATATTTTACTTTTTGAAACCGATACCGATAACTTTGAAACCGATACCGATAATTTCCGATACTACATTTTAAAGCATTTATCGGCCGATAATATCGGACATCTCTAGTAACAATAGCACTGTAGCTAACATAGCTATGCGAGTGTTGCTAATATTTGTGTCTGACTCCTTAATGTTATGTTGTTGTATGCAAGATATGATGTTTTTTACAATGGACAAGTTCAGAGTTATGTAAAAAAGTGGATAAAGTGCAGAACATTGCTTCATACACACAAAATGGCTTGTTCCCGGTAGTGCTTCAGAAAATACCTTTAAAGCATGCACATACTATTATTCCTCTGACACTTGTTTCAAATTGCTTAACAATTTGGAACGTTTAACATAGAATGAGGCGTGATGTGCAGTCTTACCCTGTAGGTAGAGCCTCTGGTCGCTCCCAGGTAGTTCTCTTTTCAATGTGGTCGACAAAGTACATACGTCCATTTGGGTCCACACGCTGCTCCCAGCTACATAAAAGATCATTTGACACATTAGTATGACTACATGTGACATTTAAGTAACTTTAGGCAGAACATAAGTGTGAGTTGGCTCTACCCTGGTGGCATGGGGCCACTGCTCATGGCCCTGGAAGCTGCAGTGGATGGTGCCGCTGGGGCCACGGGTTTGGGGCCATTAGCAGCAGGTTTTGCTGCAGCTGCTGCTACGGCTGCTGCTGCTGCTGCCGCCGCTGCACCCGTGTTGTCATGAAGATCTGAACTCACGCTGGCAGATGCCTGGGGCGAGCCTTCAGATGCCAGACCCTCACTTAACTCACTTGGAGATGAACTGCTAGAGGAAGCTGGAAGAAAAAAGGAGCAAGAAATAAAGTTTGTACTACAGTGTTCATTTTGACAGCAGTTTTCTATTTAGTTTTAGTCTTTTGGCAAAAATGTGTTTTAGTCATATCATAGTCATCTTAATTCAGAGGTTTTAAAGTCGTTTTCACTGAAGTTCACATCGCACACAATTTTTTTATGCATTGTATTAGTAGATTTTTTTTAAACCAAAATGTAAAAACAATATGGTAAGTTGTAATATTTTCACCTCAAATTTTAGTGTATATTACTGTAAATGGAAAAAGAGTACTGCAGTTTTTATGGTAAAACAAAAGGCAGCTCAGTTGCCAGAATTTTACTGTAAATTTACATTTGTTTTTTTTACTGTAAATTTAAAAAAAATTTTTTTACAGTAACATTTTGGCACCTAAGCTGCCAGTTTGTTTGCTGTAGATTTTTCAGTGTATTACTATAAATGCCAAAACAGCACTACAGTTTATTACAGTAAAAAAAAGTACTGTTTTTTTCATTTAGAGAAAAATGCTGTAAAAACAACAGTCAATTTCACAATTTTACCATTGAATCTATTGCTACTTTTACATTGCACAATTTGATGGATAACTTGCTTTGAAATCATTATTATTAGTATTTATTTATATTTAAAAAATGGTTTGAATGTTTGATAATATATTTTTGCATAATTAGACAATATTTAAGTTAACAAAATGTGCGATTGCGTGGAGTACGTATATTTTTTTCTGCCAAAATAGAAAGAAAGAATACATTTAGTAAGACAAGTTTCAGAACTTTATTGATACATATTTTTCCAGAATTTCGAGGGCCAAATCAAATGAAGTGGCGTGGTGTCTTGGCCACTGTCCAGTGTAAATACAGCAACCCGTGTTATAAAACTGACATATATATGTGTTACATAGCTGTCTTTGTTTGTGTGTTAGCTTGAAAAATGACTAATCTGCTCTTTTGGGTTGTCAAGTTGTGCAATTAATGTCTGAACAGTGTGGCGAGGACATTGATTAAAGTGCATTGTACGGGTATTTTGCTTATTATATTAGCGGGTAAGCCCAGCTGAAGGATCATGGTCTTCTACAAAGTAGTTTGTTTTTAAGTATTTATTTATTTTCTGACATGTGGTAGCGTAAGCAGCCTTGCTCCTACTCTACCATCTTTAATAGTAATTCAGTACAGTATAAGTCATTTGGAAATATTAGCTTTGGCCTACTCACTGTTGCAAAGATGTCCCAATTTTTACAGTAGAAAATCGAGCTACAAGGTTTACAACGTGTTTTGTTGTCTACCGCGGCAAAGATGGTGCATCAGTGTCTTCTCTTCTCTTTCTTCCCGAAGACATATTGTATTGATGTCTTGTATTGTGTTTTCTTTTCCGGGAGAAAAATCAAAACAGTGTCCCTTCCGCCCCTCTCCCACATGCAACTGTGATTGGATATTTTCTCCCACCCGCCTAAAGACAAAATCACATCTTATTGGATTTCATCTCTGTCAACAGTTTTAATTTGTTGAAATGTTGTCATTGTTTAAGGCAACGTGCTTTTGTTTTCATTCGTTATCGTCCTAATTTCGTCAAGGGAAAATAGGTCACTGACGATAACGAAGACGAAAATTTTTAGTCAACAATATTACCACTGCTGTACTTAAAATTGTAATGCCAGAAGCATGTACTACTTAGTGAGGCGTTGGGGTCTACCAGGAGCGGAAGAAGGTCGAGCTGGTCGAGAGCGATGAGAACCGGTGGCACCTCCTACGGACTGGGAGTTGACAGTGCAAGCATCAGGTACGATGACCCACTCGTCAGAGTCGCTGGACGGAGACGTGTCTCTGCTTGGCCTGAAATATTTGCACCAAATGCAGTAGGTCAAGAAATACAAATTAAGCATTTCATTGCTTAAAGGCCTACTGAAATGAAATGTTTTTATTTAAACGGGGATAGCAGATCCATTCTATGTGTCATACTTGATCATTTCGCGATATTGCCATATTTTTGCTGAAAGGATTTAGTAGGGAACAACGACGATAAAGTTCGCAACTTTTGGTCGCTGATAAAAAAAAGCCTTGCCTATACCGGGAGTAGCGTGACGTCACAGGAGGAAGGATTCCTCACAATTCCCCGCTGTTTACAATGGAGCGAGAGAGATTCGGACCGAGAAAGCGACGATTACCCCATTAATTTGAGGGAGGATGAAAGATTTGTGGATGAGGAACGTTAGAGTGAAGGACTAGAGTGCAGTGCAGGGTGTATCTTTTTTCGCTCTGACCGTAACTTAGGTAAAAGGTCTCATTGGATTCCACACACTCTCCTTTTTCTATTGTGGATCACGGATTTGTATTTTAAACCACCTCGGATACTATATCCTCTTGAAAATGAGAGTCGAGAACGCGAAATGGACATTCACAGTGACTTTTATCTCCACGACAATACATCGGCGAAGCTCTTTAGCTACTGAGCTAATGTGATAGCATCTGGCTCAAATGCAGATGGAAACAAAATAAATAAATCCCTGACTGGAAGGATGGACAGAAGATCAACAATACTAATAATCCATGGACATGTAACTACACTGTTAATAATTCTCAGCCTGGCAAAGCTTAACAATGCTGTTGCTAACGACGCTGAAGCTAACTTAGCAACTTAGCAACCAGACCTCACAGAGCTATGATAAAAACATTAGCGCTCCACCTACGCCAGCCAGCCCTCATCTGCTCATCAACACCCATGCTCACCTGCGTTTCAGCAATCGACGGCGCGACGAAGGACTTCACCCGATCACATATGTCTGCTATCCAAGTAAGTCCTGTTTGTTGTGTTGCTACAGCCAGCCGCTAATACACCGATCCCCCCTACAACTTTCTTCTTTGCCATCTCCATTGTTCATTAAACAAATTGCAAAAGATTCACCAACACAGATGTCTTGAATACTGTGGAATTGTTCGATGAAAACAGAGCAGTTTCTATGGTGACACATTGGGTACGAATACTTCCGTTGCCGTCGTGACGTCACGCGCATACGTCATCATACATAGACGTTTCCAACTGAAAGTTTAGCGGGAAATTTAAAATTGCACTTTATAAGTTAACCCGGCCGTATTGGCATGTGTTGCAATGTTAAGATTTCATCATTGATATATAAACTATCAGACTGCGTGGTCGGTAGTAGTGGCTTTCAGTAGGCCTTTAAATCCTCTTCGTTAGGTTTGGTTGACTGCACCTGTTGCCGTTTTGTCTCGCATCGTCTCTGAGGGAAGCTGGAATGAGAAGGGACATATAGAAAATGGCTACATACTCAATAAATGTTGAAAAAAGATGAGTAGTTTACTCTAAAGTGTTGTGCTTGTAGTTTAAAGAGATATAGAACTGACAACTGTAATAACTCCAGTTCCAGAGGTGGCGGTAAAGCACTTTACAAAGCGGTTGACAACTACCGAGCTACTTCATGCTGCTGTCGTGAATAATAATATGTAGATATTTTTTAGTTAAACTGCAAATACACGTCATTAAATTCCAATTATGGTATCATGATCTCACCATGGTCTCTCTCTGCCGAGGCAAAGGCTTCGGGGTCGACCTGCATGCCATCTAGACAGACTGACAGGTCACCGACGACGTCCCGGGAGTCTCTGTCGGAGCACAGCTGCAGCGTCTGTACCACCTCGGACACTAAGGACAACACAGAAGCATCACACGGAATTAAAACACGTGCATTCATTTATTTGTTATATAACATTATATTTTTTATTTTAATTCGATATAATTCCATATTTACTTGTGGAAAACTTAGTTAAAAAAAATTGACAGTGGGAAGTTAATCATTTTTTCCCCACACTGTTCATCCACTGGAAAATAAATTAACTGGTCTACGATTTTAATGGAAAGTTACAAAAACAATGCAAAGAATCCTAATGACAATCTAGAGAAATAAAATAAACAGTTGTTTTGGCAATCTTGAGGAAATCCTGACATTACAAAAAAAAAAGCTATTTCTAATGTGAATGCAGTCTGACCCGCATGCGGACATGACGTCTGCTCGCTATTTCGAGTTTGTGGCTCAACAGCAACTGACGCCATTACATTTCCCCCACGCTACAGAAGGGCCCGAGGGTCAAAAAGGTGCTATCGTAATGTAACGGCGCTGTCTGTGTTAGTATTATTAATTTATGATGGCATTCTGTTTGTATTGGATAAGTTTCACAAATTCCTCAGTAAACTCACCAAGACGTCACCGTGGAGTTATTCGGTCTGTTTAGCTGATTGGATAGCCAGCTTCTGCAGCTGGTGGGTCCATGGCGAAGACTTCAATTTTGTTTGATCTGCCTTTTTACTGCGGTTTTACAGGCACCGTTTGGAAACAATTAAGGTATGTAAAACAATTACAGAATGTTTCTATGTAAATAATTCATTTCGCAACGTACATATTTGCGGCTTAGAGTCTGGTGCAGGTAATATATACAAAAATATTGTTTTCTTCTAAAATTTAGTAGGTGTATCTTATGGTGCGCTTTATAATCCGGAAAAATTGGTATACCATTTTTTTCTGATTATAAATCGCTCCGGAGTATAAATCGCACAGGCCGAATATGCATAATAAAGAAGGAAAAAACATATATAAGTCGCACTAGAGTATAAGTCGCATTTTTGGGGAAATTTATTTGATAAAATCCAACACCAAGAATAGACATTTGAAAGGCAATTTAAAATAAATAAAGAATAGTGAACAACAGGCTGAATAAGTGTACGTTATATGATGCATAAATAACCAACTGAGAACGTGCCTGGTATGTTAACGTAACATATTAAGGTAAGAGTCATTCAAATAACTATAACATATAGAACATGCTATACGTTTACCAAACAATCTGTCACTCCTAATCGCTAAATCCCATGAAATCTTCTTCCTCGGTGTCGCTTCTAAACAACTCTGCCAACTCCAAAGGTAAACAATGCGCCGCTTCCTCTTCTATCGGTACGTCTAGTCTCTTACGTGAATGAGATAAATACAATTATTTGATATTTTACGGTAATGTGTTAATAATTTCACACATAAGTCGCACTATCAAACAGTCAAACAATGAAAAAAACTGCGATTCATAATCCGAAAAATACAAACATACAGTTTATACTGTATATACGTACACACACCTTCACACAAACATACAGGTAAAAGCCAGTAAATTAGAATATTTTAAAAAACTTGATTTATTTCAGTAATTGCATTCAAAAGGTGTAACTTGTACATTATATTTATTCATTGCACACAGACTGATGCATCCAAATGTTTATTTCATTTAATTTTTTGCCTCAATTACTGCGTTAATGCGGCGTGGCATGGAGTCGATGAGGCAAAAGGAGCTCCAACCAAGTATTGAGTATTGTACATGCTCATATTTTTCATTTTCATACTTTTCAGTTGGCCAACATTTCTAAAAATCCCTTTTTTGTATTAGCCTTAAGTAATATTCTAATTTTGTGACACACGGAATTTTGGATTTTCATTTGTTGCCACTTCAAATCATCAAAATTAAATGAAATAAACATTTGGATGCATCAGTCTGTGTGCAATGAATAAATATAATGTACAAGTTACACCTTTTGAATGCAATTACTGAAATAAATAAAGTTTTTCAAAATATTCTAATTTACTGGCTTTTACCTGTATATACATATAGTACTTGTATGGCATTTAGCGTTCACCTTGCTATGAACCCATAATAAAGAAGTAATGGTTAGCTTGACTTTTCTAGCTGGATGTTCAAGAACAGAGACTGTCTGTTCCTCTCTTTGAAAGTACTCCTACGCAGGATGCGGATAGATCTTTATTAACTCATGACTTTAAACTCTGGAAAAACATTTTTGCTTGCACCTGGCTCTTTTTCCGTTTTTGTATGACGTGTCCATGTCCAACTCTTGCGGTATGGATCCCATTGCTCTGTATTCTGCCAATTGTCTTTTTGTGCAGATTGGAATACACAAAAATACTTTATATTTGTCTCTAAACAGTTGTATTCCTTCTTTCTATCTTGTGTTGACAAAATGTCCCACAACAACAAAAAACAAAGACATGTGTAGACACATTTACTGGATGAGTTATCTCAGGGTAATTATATCAGCATAATAAAACACTGCCTTAACTAACAGAGGACTCTTACATAAAAAGTGTGCGCCGTCACATATGGCAAAGAGCAAAGGATAAGCTGCTGATAGACACAGTGGTGAGAAAGTGCCAGCCAGTGGGATGACACAAAACTTAAGTCTAAGCGTGTTCCTTTCACCTCTGTGGGAATGTGTGACACGTGGAATATTCCCTCAAACACAGAGAAACAGATACGGTGTAATAATAGAGCATGACACTAACATTTCAAGTCGTTAGCCTTCAGCGTCTCCTGGATCTCCAGAGTGGCCATTCCTAACAGGATGTCTGCCTTCAGCGTCTGGTAGCTCCAAACACGGAATATCAGCTTGCTGAGAGGAGTCACGATCCTGTGGGCAAAGAAACGTGTCAATCAGACTATAGCATCATTAGCTTTATAAAGACAGATTGTTTGTCGTATTGGATCGACCAAATATTGTTAATGGCAAACAAATGTATATTAAGGGATGTCCCGATTACCATTTTTCCAATTTTCCAGCCCAGATTCCATTCGATACTTTGACAATAGATTATAGAACTGAAAATGTTGTATAGCAATTAACCAAAGTAAAGACATATTTATAAAGCAAATCTTATTACATTTAGAATTTGCTAGTATTGTTGTAAATCAGATTATGTAAAAAACAAATGTGTGGCATTAAATGCTACATACAATTGTTTTAACCAAATAAAGTGATTAGTGCACAGTAAATAAACAAAAGCAAACAGAGATATTGTCTCCAATTTGAATGCCCTCAAAGCCTTCCTGTATCCGGGCACTTATTCCCTGAGTTTGCAAACAAGAACAACTTTTTTTTTTTTTATAATTAAAACAAGAAAAATAAAAAATATTTATCTAATCACTTTAGTATCGTTTATATACTGATACTACCATAAGTATCGACATTTATGTCGATCACCCCTACTTTACATTGAACCTTTAGCGGTTAGCTTCTTGTCTTGTCTTGAGTATAACATTCTAAGCCATTCATTTTCCTCTATTCCTCCAGTGATAAAGACACTTGTAAAGAAACTGAGTTTAGTTTCTCTGCCCTTGTGGTGAGGATTAGTATCTTAGAAGTGGATTTGCACTGTGGATAGACTTGCAGTTGGCTCGCAAATTCGAGCCGGTGTTCTAGCAAGACATGCACCCTCCTGGAATTCATGCAACTAAAGGAATGCGTAAATGTAATTGTGTCTGCCTGAGCGTGCATCCCTTTTGAAGGAATCTTTCACAAGAGTACAATCTTTAGCTAGGTACACACTAGCACACAGCTGTGGTAAAGATCGGCTGGGCTCGGCAACTGATCACCAATCAGTTAAAAAAGGAAACTGTTATGCCCTGATCTGATCCAATGATTGGGATCAGGACAGCTCTAATATTAATGCAAATAAAGTCATCCAATGAAATTTAAAAACTGTACATATCCAGTCTTTTACAGAGATTAGTAAAGGTGGGAATCTGTGGGTATCTCACCATTTAACTACGATTCAGGGGCTACAATTCGATTATAAATTAATCATTATACATACAGACCAAAAGTTTGGGCACACCTTCTCATTCAATGTGTTTTCTTTATTTTCATGACTATTCACATTGTAGATGGTCACTGAAGGCATCAAAACTATGAATGAAGACGTGGAGTTATGTACTTAACATAAAAAGGTGAAATAACCGAAAACATGTTTTATATTCTAGTTTCTTCAAAATAGCCACCCTTTGCTCTGATTACTGCTTTGCACACTCTTGGCATTCTCTCGATGAGCTTCAAGAGGTAGTCACCTGAAATGCTTTTCACTTCACAGGTGTCATAGTTTTGATGCCTTCAGTGACAATCCACAATGTAAATAGTCATGAAAATAAAGAAAACGCATTGAAATGAGAAGGTGTGTCTAAACGTTTGGCCTGTACTGTATATAATTATCAAATTGTATTTTGTTATTAAAATATTGTACATTGTTAATAGATCATATATATAATGACGGCGTGGCGAAGTTGGTAGAGTGGCCGTGCCAGCAATCGGAGAGTTGCTGGTTACTGGGGTTCAATCCCCACCTTCTACCATCATAGTCACGTCCGTTGTGTCCTTGGGCAAGACACTTCACCCTTGCTCCTGATGAGTGCTGGTTAGCGCCTTGCATGGCAGCTCCCGCCATCAGTGTGTGAATGTGTGTGTGAATGGGTGAATGTGGAAATAGTGTCAAAGCGCTTTGAGTACCTTGAAGGTAGAAAAGCGCTATACAAGTATAACCCATTTATCATTTATTATATATTCTAAATGTATTACATCTCATTTAAAAATGTTTTAATAATATAGCTATAAAACTCATTCTTTGGCTACTGACGTATGCGGTATTGCGTAATTTTGCAAAAAGCATGAAAACCGTAGTAGCCTTCTAAATGAACAAATAAATAAAAAGTCCCTACTTGGGGAGCAGACATCCTTGATTTAATTGTTGTGCCTTCTAAAACAACAGAATGTTCAGAAAATGTGGCCCCGGTCGACATAAACTCGCAGCTCAAAGACGTGTGTCGTCTATCTCATATTGTAACATTCCAAGGAATGGAGGCTCACCCCTGATTTCCACAGTGCCCATCACGCCCACGTTGCATTATAATCATCAATTGATGTTTGGACATTTATTCATGAATCGCCCACATTCTAATCACGATGCATCGGAGAGTCGATTATTTTTCCCACCTCTAGAGATTCGAGTGCACCAAAAAGGCAGCAATCAGGTTGAACATGTGTACTTACACGGTGAGCGCCTGCTTCCATTTTGGACTGTGTGTGTTGTTGCACTTCTCGGTCCGCTTTGACTGGCCATCCACGGCTACTTCCACATATGGACTGGGGCCGAACCAGTTCTTTTTGTTTTCCTTCAGCTTGGCTGAAAGCACTGGAGGAGATACACATATAAACAAAACATATTAGCAAAACACCACGTTAAAATAACAGTTTGGTAAATAGCAATTATGTACTATGTGATTTTACCTGTGACTTGTAATTGGGCCTTCATGGTTCATCCATAACACTGCCAAGAACCACCTAGTTAAAACAATTGGGGAAACAAAAGAAGCACAATTTAATCTAAATTATGAAAACTACAATATGTCTATTACAGGCATGTTAACACAGAAAATAATGTGTGTGTTGTGTGTGATAAAAAGGTAAAAGTAATGTTTAATGTTCATTTATCCATTTAATTCGTCATGTATACAGCGCAGCCGAAAAGTATTCATGGCGCTTACCTTTTTCCACATGCTATGTTACAGCCTTTTTCCAAAATGGAATACATTTATTTTTGCCCTCAAAATTCTACACACAATAAATAAGGTGAAAGGGTTTTTTTTATATATTTTTTGCAAATGTAAAAAAAAACAAAGAAACAAATCCCGCCTTTGTTCAATACTTTGTTGATGCACCTTTGGCAGCAAGTTAAGTTAAAGTTAAAGTACCAATGATTGTCACACACACACTAGGTGTGGCGAAATTATTCTCTGCATTTGACCCATCACCCTTGATCACCCCCTGGGAGGTGAGGGGAGCAGTGGGCAGCAGCGGTGGCCGCGCCCGGAAACATTTTTGGTGATTTAACCCCCAATTCCAACCCTTGATGCTAAATGCCAAGCAGGGAGGTAATGGGTCCCATTTTTGATAGTCTTTGGTATGACTCGGCCGGGGTTTGAACTCACAACCTACCGATCTCAGGGCGGACACTCTAACCACTAGGCCACTGAGTAAGTACAACCTCAGGTTTTTTTTAATACGATGCCACAAGTTTGCCACACCTATATTTAGGCAGATTCGCCCATTCCCTCTTTGCATCACCTTTCAAGCTCCATCAGGTTGGATGGGAAGCACATTTTCAGATCTCTCCCGAGAAGTTCATAGTCTGGGCTACGGCCACTCAAGACATTTACAGAGTTGTCCTGAAGCCATTCCTTTGATATATTGGCTGTGTGCTTAGGGTCGTTGTCCTGCTGAAAGATGAACCGTCGCACCAGTCTGATTTCAGGTGTGCTCTGGAGCAGGTTTTCCTCCAATAAGTTCTCTGTACATTGCTGCATTCATCTTACTCTCTATCCCGACTAGTCTCCCAGTTCCTGCCGCTGGAAAACATCCCCGCAGCATGATGCTGCCACACCATGCCGTGCCTGGTTTCCTCCAAACATGACTCCTGGCATTCATGCCAAAGAGTTTAATCTTTGTCTCATCACACCAGATATTTTTTTTTCTCATGGTCTGAGATTCTTTAAGGGGTATTTTGCCAAACTTTACAAAGGAATGGCTTTTGTCTGGCCACTATACCATACACGATTGCTGCAGAGGTAAATGGTTGTCCTTCTGGAAAGCTATCCTCTCTCCACAGAGGAATACTGTAGCTCTGGCAAAGTGACTATCGGGTTCTTGGTCACCTCCCTTCTTCCGCGATGGCTCAGTTTGGACAGCCGGTCAGCTGTAGGAAGAGTCCTAGTTTTTCCAAACGTCTTCCATTTACGGAGGCTACCGTGCTCATTGGGGCTTCTTCTTCTTCTTCTGTACGCTTCCCCAGATTTGTGCCTCGAGACAATACTGTCTCAGAGGTCTGCAGACCATTCCTTCGACTTCATGCTTGGTTTGTGCTCTGCCATGCACTGTCAAGTGTGGGACCTTGTTTATACTGTAGACAGGTGTGTGCCTTTCCAAATCATGTCCAACTAACTTAATTTGCCACAGGTGGACTCCAATTAAACTGTTGGAACATCTCAAAGATCCATCCATCCCTCCATCTTCAACCGGGACGCGGGCATCTCAAAGATGATTAGTAGAAACAGGATGCAAATGAGCTCACATTTTAGCTTCATGGCAAAGGCTGCGAATTCTTATGTACATGTGATTTTTTTTTTTCCAGCTTTAATACATTTGCAAACATTTTTAAGGAAAAAAAACGTTTTCACATTGCCATTATGGGGTATCGTGTGTAGAATTTTGAGGACAAAAATGAATGTATTCCATTTTGGAATAAGGCTTTAACATAAAATGTGAAGCGCTGTGAGTACGTTCCAGATGCACTGTATGCATTTTACATTGTTTTATGCATTTAAAACTATAATTATTCCGTGTAAAATGTGTTTTGTGGTTATATTTTTGGGCGTCTGGAAGAGATTAATTGGATATACATTATTTATTTTGGGAAAAATGGCATAATTTTTTGTACGATTCGTGTGTTGGCCCTGCCTTGCCCAGGTTGTACTCTGCCTTCCGCCCGAGTGCAGCTGGGATAGGCTCCAGCCACCCCGCGACCCAAAGAGGGACAAGCAGTAGAACATGGGTGGATGGATGGACGGTTTTCAGCTGACTTTTTGGAACCCATTAATAACAAAAAAACTACCACTGTATTCACAATGGCATTGTACTGTATACACGTGTGCCATTCAAATTAAATTACTTGTGTAGGAGTGTTTATTTTGTTTTGTATTTTCAGTTTTACTGGCCATGACCAAAACAAGTAAACAAGTAAAAGGGACGGTAAAAATATGCGTGTCACTAATGCACATCAAACCACACTATTATCTTCTTTCCAGAAAACAAACTCCAGGTATAGTAAGCCAATATTGATTTAATGTGCACAGTGATTACGTTTGATGTTTGGCTTTTTTTATGTTCAGCAATAGCATTATATAACACTAAACCGCCGGTCCATGAGCATAAAACGGCCGGTACCACTTTTTAAAAATAACAAAAGTGATTAGTGACTACAACCCCCATAGAACACAAAGCAACAGAGCTAATGGACTCGCTATTTGGCAAGCCAATTGCTGTTTTGTGTCAACACCAATGCATAAACAATTTTCAAACCCTTGGGCACCCATTGGAAGTTGGTGCCTGTTTATTCAACCAAACGGTCTCTCTTCAGACTTAAAACTTAGACTTCCTTTTATTGTCATTCAAATTTGAACTTTACAGTACAGATAAGAACAAAATTTCGTTGCATTAGCTCGTTGTAGTGCAGGATAAAAGAGCAATAAGGTGCAGATATAAATAAATAGACAACTGTATAGTAAAATGTATTGCACTTTTGCATATGCATCAATACAGACGTATTTATTTAAAGACAAAACTTTGTGTAAGCTTTGCGTTGTAGGCAAGTATATTATCATTAATAATTAGTGTCAAAATTGCATCTTTTTCACATTGCATTACATCTTTTTTCTTATATTTTTACGAATTTTCCTGTAGGAAAATAATAATGGTAATGATAATAACAATAGTAATAACATTACGATTAACGTTGTTACCCTAGGGTAAACTGGGTAACACATGGCACACTGACAAAGCTTAACCTATTGTTCCTATAACAATCTACAAGGTTAATATAGCTGGCTTCTCTTTCTTCCCCTCCATTTTTCTGCTTTCTTTTGTATCTCTAGTTATCATTACGTATATGTATTGTTGCATTTGAACAACAATTATTGGTATTATTCATTATCAATAGCGCTATTTCTATTGGTATTTGTATTGCTCCATTTGTAGTGTAATAATATTCATTGTCATTTCTGTATTATTATTTATTTCACTAACTGCTTCTTTGCTATCACTTTTACCATCATATTTGCACATATCCTATTTGCTGATGTTGTTCTATTGTTGTTGTTATTGCCATTGTTGTGTTTGCTGTTGTTGTTTTTGTCTCTCTGTCTTATCCCCGAAATTTCCCCCTCTGTCTTCCTTTTTTTCTCTTTCTATGCCCTCCTGCTCCGGCCCGGCTGCACCAAATGATAATATAAATACATTTTAATAAAGTCAAATAAAAATAAGGCAACAAGAGAAGTATCCCACACTTCTCTTTTGTAAAGTAAATGTGTACAGCCGATATGGGCATCCACATCAACTATATGATTTGCCTGAGAAGCTGGACAGGACAAAAAAATAATAATAATAATATTACGATTGTGTAATTGCACAACCCCCGGTGGCTTTAAAAATGCTGCTTTACTTAAATATTAGTGTTCAGTTATACTTTTAACAGTGTTTCTTATTGTAGGTATGTACAATTGCTGTACATATCCGACCAAGTCAGTCCTACACTGTTTCAATGTCCATTTCTCTGATGATGCAATTGTTGATGACTGAAGTGTTGATATCAACCAAACCTAACCCCCACCCCTCCACATCCCACACCCCGGATTGTAAATAATTCAAAGTATATACTCTGATGATTATCTTGTGTGATGACTGTATTATGATGATGATATATATATATAATATATATAGTATATGTACTGTACTGTGCAATCTACTAATAAAAGAATCAATCAATCAATCAGGTGTAGTAATCTTTCAAATTCACCAGTTAATAGTGTTGTTTTGTTTATTTTATTTTTGTGAAGGGGTTCCATTACATTTTCTATGGGATTTCAGCGGGCAGGTGTTCCAAATACATTGACCTTTTTTTTCCACATTGTCCTCATAGGAGGTTTTTTTTCTAGGTTACGTAAGTAGGTAGTTAATCTTGGGCTATTTCAAGAAGGTAGCCTCTACAACAGAGAAAATCCCAACCTGGGTGGAAATTCTAATCTGGCCTACAGATTCTATTTAAACAGCAGTTTTCAGGGAATGTGTTTATTTGGTCTTCCCTTATTGTTTATATATTCCTAAACGTAACCAATATGGTAACTACATGTTTCTATAATAATCTATTAAGTAATGTATTTATTTATTAAGCTACACCGATCCAACACTACATACTGGGTCAATTTTAACCTAAATACACTGCACTTGTGACAATACTGTTGCTATTAGCGAACCCGTGAACGCAACTTGATTAATACACTGCGCTACCGACAAACTGTTGCCTTTAGCGAACCTTTGAACGCAACATGAATGCTAACGTCAACCGGCTCCCCGCGTACGTCGCAGCTTCCACCGTCAAAGGAAAAGTCACCGCAGGACTGTACCTGACATTGACTGACGATAAAAGGACACAGCGGCTGCTTTCCTCCTAACGCTGTGGCGACGTTGTTGTCACGTAATAATTAATAACACCGCCTGACATCATAGCCAAGCTGGCCCGACATACTAGCTAGCGAGGGCCACCATGGAGGCTGTTCCGGTGGGAGGATTTTCACAGTAAGAGCCGCATGTTCGTCACATAGAGTGCATAGAAAGGGGTGTCCTAACTTTTTCCTCAACAAATCAAAGTATGCAGGGCCCTGATTATGATGTTTTTATTTGAAAAACTACAGACGTAATTATTTAAAGACACAACTTTGGGTTATAGGTGAGTATATTATCATTAATAATTAGTGTCAAAATTGCATATTTTTCACATCTTTTTGCTCTATTTTCTTAGATTTTCCCCTAGCAATATAGTATGGGCCTTTTTCCTGTAGGAAAATAATGGTAACGATAATAACAATAGTAATAGTATTACGATTGTGTAATTGCACATTCTTTGGTAGCTTTAAAACATGTTGCTTTACGAAAATATTTGTTGATATATATATATATATATATATATATATATATATATATATATATATATATATATATATATATATATATATATATATATATATATATATATATATGTTTTCTTTATTTTATTTTTTAAGTGACTACTTTTTAATTACGAGAGCTTTTAATATTTTGGATCAGGGGTGTCCAAACTTTTTGTAAAATATTTTAATTAATAATTAGTGTCAAAATTGCATCGTTTTCACATTGCATGACATCTTTTTGTTCTTTTTATTTTTATTTTTACGGGGGTTTTCCCAGCAGTATAGTGTGGGACTTTTCCTGTAGGAAAATAATAATGGTAATGATAATAACAATAGTAATAATATTACGATTGTGTAATTGTAATTTTGTAGCTTTAAAAATGCTGCTTTACGAAAATAATTAGTGTTCCGTTATACTTTTAACAGTGTTTCTTATTGTAGATGTTATAATTTTTCAAATTCATCAGTTAACAGTGTTTTGTTTATTTTATTTTTTAAGTGACTACTTAGTTTATATTTTTATTTCATTTTTTATTTCCATCCATCCATCCATTTTCTACTGCTTGTCCAGTTCGGGATCGCGAGAGCTTTTAATATTTTGGATCAGGGGTGTCCAAACTTTTTGTAAAATATTATCATTAATAATTAGTGTCAAAATTGCATCTTTTTCACATTGCATGACATCTTTTTGCTTTTTTATCTTAAATTTTTACACATTTTTTGCAGCAATATAAAGTGGGCCTTTTCCTGTAGGAAAATAATAGTAATGATAATAACAATAGTAATAATATTACGATTGTGTAATTGCACATTCTTTGGTAGCTTTAAAACATGTTGCTTTACGAAAATATTAGTGTTGTTATAATTTTAACAGTGTTTGTTATTGTAGATGTTGTAATTTTTCAAATTCATCAGTTAATCGTGTTTTGTTTATTTTATTTTTTTAAGTGACGACTTAATTTATATTTGTATTTATTTTATTTTGAGAGCTTTTAATATTTTGGATCAGGGGTGTCCAAACTTTTTGTAAAATATTATCATTAATAATTAGTGTCAAAATTGCATCGTTTTCACATTACATGTGAAAACGTTGTTTTGCTCTTTTTTCTTACATTTTTACAGGTTTTTTCCCAGCAATATAGTGTGGGCCTTTTCCTGTAGGAAATTAATAATGGTAACGATAATAACAATAGTAATAATATTACGATTGTGTAATTGCACAACCTCTGGTAGCTATAAAACATGTTGCTTTACGAAAATATTAGTGTTCAGTTATACTTTTAACAGTGTTTCTTATTGTAGATGTTGTAATTTTTCAAATTCATCAGTTAATAGTGTTTTGTTTATTAAATTTTTTAAGTGACGACTTAGTTTATATTTTTATTTCATTTTTTATTTCGAGAGCTTTTAATATTTTGGATCAAGGGTGTCCAAACTTTTTGTAAAATATTATCATTAATAATTACTGTCAAAATTGCATCGTTTTCACATTGCATGACATCTTTTTGTTCTTTTTATTTTTATTTTTACGGGTTTTTTCCCAGCAATATAGCTTAGGCCTTTTCCTGTAGGAAAATATTAATGGTAATGATAATAACAATAGTAATAATATTACAATTTTGTAATTGCACAACCTCTGGTAGCTTTAAAACATGTTGCTCTACGAAAATATTAGTGTTCAGTTATACTTTTAACAGTGTTTCTTATTGTAGATGTTGTAATTTTTCAAATTCATCAGTTAATAGTGTTTTGTTTATTCTATTTTTTAAGTGACTACTTAGTTCATATTTTATATTTCATTTTTTATTTCGAGAGCTTTTTATATTTTGGATCAGGGGTGTCCAAACTTTTTGTAAAATATTATCATTAATAATTAGTATCAAAATTGCATCGTTTTCACATTGCATGACATAGTTTTGCTCTTTTTTCTTACATTTTTACAGGTTTTTTCCCAGCAATATAGCGTGGGCCTTTTCCTGTAGGAAAATAATAATGGTAATGATAATAACAATAGTAATAATATTACGATTGTGTAATTGCACAACCTCTGGTAGCTTTAAAACATGTTGCTTTACGAAAATATTAGTGTTCAGTTATACTTTTAACAGTGTTTCTTATTGTAGATGTTGTTATTTTTCAAACTAATCAGTTAATAGTGTTTTGTTTATTTTATTTTTTAAGTGACTACTTAGTTTATATTTTTATTTCATTTTTTATTTCGGGAGCTTTTAATATTTTGGATGAGGAGTGTCCAAACTTTTTGTAAAATATTATTGTTAATAATTAGTGTCAAAATTGCATCGTTTTCACATTGCATGATATCTTTTTGCTTTTTTCCCAGCAATATGACGTGGGACTTTTCCTGTAGGAAAATAATAATGGTAATGATAATAACAATAGTAATAATATTACGATTGTGTAATTGCACAACCTCCGGTAGCTTTAAAACATGTTGCTTTACAAAAATATTAGTGTTCAGTTATACTTTTAACAGTGTTTCTTACTATAGATGTTATAATTTTTTTAATTTATCAGTTAATCGTGTTTTGTTTATTTTATTTTTTAAGTGACTACTTAGTTTATATTTTTATTTCATTTTTTATTTCGAGAGCTTTTAATATTTTGGATCAGGGGTGTCCAAACTTTTTGTAAAATACTATCATTAATAATTAGTGTCAAAATTGCATATTTTTCACATTGCATGACATCTTTTTGTTTTTTTATTTTAAATTTTTACGCGTTTTTTGCAGCAATATAAAGTGGGCCTTTCTGTAGGAAAATAATAGTAATGATAATAATAATAGTAATAATATTACAATTGTGTAATTGCACATCCTTTGGTAGCTTTAAAACATGTTGCTTTACGAAAATATTAGTGTTCAGTTATAATTTTAACAGTGTTTGTTATTGTAGATGTTGTAATTTTTCAAATTCATCAGTTAATAGTGTTTTGTTTATTTTATTTTTTTAAGTGACGACTTAATTTATATTTGTATTTATTTTGTTTCGAGAGCTTTTAATATTTTGGATCAGGGGTGTCCAAACTTTTTGTAAAATATTATCATTAATAATTAGTGTCAAAATTGCATCGTTTTCACATTACATGTGAAAACGTTGTTTTGCTCTTTTTTCTTACATTTTTACAGGTTTTTTCCCAGCAATATAGTGTGGGCCTTTTCCTGTAGGAAATTAATAATGGTAACGATAATAACAATAGTCTGTAATGAGGTGGCGACTTGTCCAGGGTGTACACTGCCTTCCGCCCGAATGCAGCTGAGATAGGCTCCAGCACCCCCCCATGACCCCAAAAGGCACAAGCGGTAGAAAAAGGATGGATGTAATAACAATAGTAATAATATTACGATTGTGTAATTGCACAACCTCCGGTAGCTTTAAAACATGTTGCTTTACGAAAATATTAGTGTTCAGTTATACTTTTAACTGTGTTTCTTATTGTAGATGTTGTAATTTTTCAAATTCATCAGTTAATAGTGTTGTTTTGTTTATTTTATTTTTTAAGTGACGACTCAGTTTATATTTTTATTTCGAGAGGTTTTAATACTTTGGATCATGGGTGTCCAAACTTTTTGTAAATAATTATCATTAATAATTAGTGTCAAAATTGCATCTTTTTCACATTGCATGACATCTTTTTGCTTTTTTTTCTTACATTTTTACTGTTTTTTTTCCCAGCAATATATTGTGGATAATCTCCCAGACTATCTAACGACACACTAATGTGTCGCGGCACAGTGGTTGAAAAACACTGATTTATAGTATGCAACATTTACATACAATCAAGAAATAACAATAATCAAAACAAGTTCAGATCTGTACAAAACGGTACAAAACAGCGGCAGGGGGTTGTAGACTCAATAAAGTAACTAAAATAGAATGCAAAATATGTATATATATATATATATATATATGTATATATATATATATATATATATATATATATATATATATATATATATATGTATATATATATATATATATGTATATATATATATATATGTATATATATATATATATGTATATATATATATATATATATATGTATATATATATATATATATATATATATATATATATATATATATATATATATATATATATATATATATATATATATATATATATATATATATATATATATATATATATATATATATATATATATATATATATATATATATATATATATATATATATATTGCCGCATGTCTCAACAGCAAGCGAGGACGACAACGTCACTACCGGAAAAAGGTAGGACTTCAAAATAAAATGAAAAATGCTCCCAAAACGAACTATTTGCTGCAAAAATAAAAAAATAAAAGTGACAATGAATAACAATAGAGCAATAAAATAAAACGTGGGGGAATTTTGATGGAATGCATACAATATATCTTATATAGCTGCTACATAAACACTAATCAGAAGTTATAATAACGGATATTATAGAAGAAGACGTCATTGTTTACATCCAGAGCAGCCATCTTTGAAACAAACTCCGGGGTGGTGAAGGCAGCCATGATTCGTGCGGTACAAACAAAAACACACACATATAAATAAATTACATGACATGACTAAAATTGGCACAAAAATCAATTGTGATATCATTTAATCATATAAAAAGAAAAAATACAAAAATTGACTTATTTCAGCGTCAGCGTGGACGCGCCCATTTATGACGTCATCACACCGAACCTCGTGACAGGTTGTCATTTGTGAGCGTCCGTGTTTGTTCTATTGTGTTACGACGTTTTTGTTCTCGTTAATGCGAGCTTTCGAACACTCCCGACGGCCAGCTGAGTGAAGATGTTGTCTCGCCTGCTGAAGGAGCACCAAGCGAAGCAAAACGAGCGAAAGGAGCAACAGGGTAAGCGAGCGAGACGAGGCGCCGGGTAGCCGTTATGCTAGCTAATGGTAATGCTAAAAACACAAAGTTAACATGGAGCATTTTGAAACGTAAATGCATGATTTGATTAAACCTGAGTACCTGTTACTCCAAATATTAAGATTATTTGACATATTTGGTAGATATGTCCGATAATGGCTTTTTTGCCAATATCCCGATATTGTCCAACTCTTAGTTACCGATTCCGATATCAACCGATACCGATATATACAGTCGTGGAATTAACACATTATTATGCCTAATTTGGACAACCAGGTATGGTGAAGATAAGGTCCTTTTTTTTTAAAAATTAATAAAATAAAATAAGATAAATAAATTAAAAACATTTTCTTGAATAAAAAAGAAAGTAAAACAATATAAAAACAGTTACATAGAAACTAGTAATTAATGAAAATGAGTCAAATTAACTGTTAAAGGTTAGTACTATTAGTGGACCAGCAGCACGCACAATCATGTGTGCTGACGGACTGTATCCCTTGCAGACTGTATTGATATATAATGTAGGAACCAGAATATTAATAACAGAAAGAAACAACCCTTTTGTGTGAATGAGTGTGAATGAGTGTAAATGGGGGAGGGAGTTTTTTGGGGTTGGTGCACTAATTGTAAGTGTATCTTGTGTTTTTTATGTTGATCCAGTGATGCCCCGCTGGATGCATTAAACAATGTAACAAGGTTTTCCAAAATAAATCAACTCAAATTATGGGAAAACGTGCCAACATGGCACTGCCATATTTATTATTGAAGTCACAAAGTGCATTTTTTTTTTTTAACATGCCTCAAAACAGCATCTTGGAATTTGGGGACATGCTCTCCCTGAGAGAGCATTAGGAGGTTGAGGGGGGGGCAGAGGTAGTGTGCTGCAAGGGGTTCTGGGTATTTGTTCTGTTGTGTTTATGTTGTGTTACGGTGCGGATGTTCTTCCCAAATGTTTTTGTCATTCTTGTTTGGTGTGAGTTCACAGTGTGGCGCATATTTGTAACAGTGTTAATGTTGTTTATACGGCCACCCTCAGTGTGATCTGTATGGCTGTTGACCAAGTATGCTTGGCATTCACTTGTGTGTGTGTGTGTGTGTGAAAAGCCGTAGATATTAAGTGACTGGGCCGGCACGCAAAGGAAGTGCCTTTAAGGTTTATTGGCGCTCTGTACCGCTCCCTACGTCCATGTACACAGCGGCGGATAATAAGTCATAAATTTTACTTTTTGAAGCCGATAACGATAATTTTGAAACCGATACCGATAATTTCCGATATTACATTTTAAAGCATTTATCAGCCGATATTATCGGACATCACTAATATTTGGGTGTAGGTTTAATTTGGCATATCTCTTGCTTTTTACAGAGCGGCGCAGGCGTGAAGCAATTTCCGCAGCCACCTGTCTTACGGAAGCCCTGGTGGACCATCTCAACGTCGGGTATGAATCTCCTCATTGTGTTACATCTTACACAGAACCTAACCGTCTCCAAACGATCAATGCATTTAGTTAGTTTGATCTACTGTACAATCAATCATATTTCTCGTTTTCAGAGTTGCACAGGCGTATGTAAACCAGCGCAAGCTTGACCATGAGGTGAAAACACTCCAAGTGCAGGCTGGTCAGTTTTCCAAGCAAACTGCACAATGGATCAGCATGGTGGAGGGTTTCAATCAGGCCCTGAAGGTGAGACGTGTTCGCACAGGTGTGAAAGGCACCCTGAAAACCCTCTTTATTTTATTGTATGTTAAATACATTTACATATCTAATAAAATTGAATACAATTATTTCTTACAATTTACAAATATTGTTGTGCTAAAATAAATAATTTATAAGTAAATCAATAATAGAGAAAACCAACAATAATCATCATATACAGTTGTGCTCATAAGTTTACATACCCTGGGAGAATTTATGATTTCTAGGCCATTCTTCAGAGAATATGAATGATAACACAAAAACCTTTCTTCCATTCATGCTTAATGGTTGTGTGAAGCTATTTATTGGCCAAAAAGTTCAATTTTGGTCTCATCCCTCCAAATTACTTCGTTCCAGAAGTTTTGAGGCTTGTCTCTGTGCTGTTTGGCGTAATGTAAGCGGGATACTTTGTGACATTTGCGCAGAAATGGCTTTTTTCTGGCGGCTCGACCATGCAGCCCATTTTTCTTTAAGTGCCTCCTTATTGTGCATCTTGAAACAGCCACACCACAATTTTTCAGAGAGTCCTGTATTTCAGCTGAAGTTATTTGTGGATTTTTCTTTGCATCTCGAACAATTTTCCTGGCAGTTGTGGCTGAAATCTTTGCTGGTCTACCTGAATCCCTCATTTTCCGCTTCTTAATCAGCGTTTGAACACTGCTGATTGGCATTCTCAATTCCTTGGATATCTTTTTATACCCCTTTCCTGTTTTATGCAGTTCAATGACCTTTTCTCGCAGATCCTTTGACAATTCTTGTGCCTTCCCATGACTCAGAATCCAGAA
The DNA here is from genome assembly GCF_033978785.1 of Entelurus aequoreus. Classification (NCBI taxonomy): domain Eukaryota; kingdom Metazoa; phylum Chordata; class Actinopteri; order Syngnathiformes; family Syngnathidae; genus Entelurus; species Entelurus aequoreus. The sequence goes on along the minus strand of NC_084756.1, from coordinate 27,889,374 downwards.
ACATCTGTGCTGCACTGGATGAAAGATGCAATGGTCTGTCAGAAGCCCAGAAACCCACTGACCTTTTATACACACATTAATTACAAACAAACAGGTCACAGGTGAGGATTGGAACCTTGATTAGCCATTCAAACCTGTTTGTGTCAACTTTTGTGCATGTTATCAGATCAAAGTCACTAGGGTATGTAAACTTTTGATCAGGGTCATTTGGGTACGTTCTTTTGTCATTTTGATTTAAAAAGAGTAAACACAGTTGTTTGCCAATAAATAGCTTCACACAACCATTAAGCATGAGTGGAAGAAAGGTTTTTGTGTTATCATTCATATTCTCTGAAGAATGGCCAAGAAATCATAAATTCTCCCAGGGTATGTAAACTTATGAGCAAGACTGTATCATCGATAATCTTGTCATATGTTTCTTAAATAAACTGTCAATAAAATAAAAGTGCAAATTAAAATACAACTTCACCACTTAAGTCATCATTTTTGCGCTTAAGAAACTTCTAAATGACATTCGCGCCAAACTTCTTCTGTTTGCTTGATACTGTCATTACCGCCACAATTGGTGAAAAAGTGTATTACAACTAGGTACCACTGCGGCCTGTACGGATCACAGCTGAGAAACAGATATTACTTGGCGGCCCAATAATGGTCCTATGGTTAAGAAACACTGATCTCGAGCTCCGGTGTGAGAAGGCAGCTCACCAGCCGATGATGTCAACACAGCAGCAACAAGCTAAGTAGCGCTCTTGTGACAATGCGCCGCTAAAAATAGTTTGTCTGCGTCAGCGCCTGCAATAACAAAATCACTAATACTTGGTGAAAATTCAGGTCGTGAAATGTAAATGGAGTATTGTTGCCGCTTTTTGGATGTTTTTTAGAGGGCTTTATGAGCGGGGAAAAGGACCTCTCATTGACTCTGTTGTAAGCAGACTTTAATTTACGAGTTAGAGTGCATTAAAAAGATATATATACATCCGTCTTCTTGTTTCTCATTATGATTGTAACGATAGGCAAAATATAAAAAAAACAGGAACAAAGTACTTATTTACCCATGGGTGCACTAGTGAGAGTAATAAAGACGTGTCTTACAAGCAGAGGTGGGTAGAGTTTGGACAGGTTGGAAAACTAGGTGGGGATCTCAGGCACAGTTTTAAGCTGGTTCAAGTCATATCTACAAGGTAGGAACTATTTTGTTTCCATTGGTGACTTTGTATCAGAACCAACCAACGTAACGTGTGGAGTCCCCCGAGGTTCAATCTTGGGGCCGACTTTATTTAACATCTATATGCTCCCACTAGGACAAATCATGCAAAATAATAACATTGACCATCATTGCTATGCCGATGACACCCAAATCTATGTAGGGCTATCACCAAATGACTATCGCCCCATAGATCTTCTGTGCCAGTGCATTGAGCAAGTCAAACACTGGATGTGCCAACATTTCCTACAACTAAATGAAGATAAAACTGAGATAATTGTTTTTGGTGCTAAAAAAGAAAGGTTTACAGTCGTCCAACACCTTCAATCACTGTCCCTGAAAACCTCAAATAAAGCCAGAAATCTTGGGGTTATTTTAGATTCTGATTTACATTTCGACAGTCACATCAAATCAGTAACAAAATCGGCCTACTATCAGCTCAAAAATGTAAAAAAACTTGTACATGCCTTTATTACCAGTAGGCTAGACTATTGTAATGGTCTCCTTGCAGGTCTTCCCAAAAAAACTGTCAGGCAGCTACAGCTTGTTCAGAACGCTGCTGCTAGAGTTCTAACAAAGACCAAAAAATGTGAGCACATTACACCAATTCTTAAATCCTTACATTGGCTCCCTGTACATCAGAGAATTGATTTCAAAATCCTCCTGCTCACATATAAATCCCTACATGGTCTAGGGCCGAATTATATTACTGATATGCTCCCACTATATAAGCCCTCTAGATCACTAAGATCTTCTGAGACCAATCTGTTAGCGGTTCCCAGAGTAAACTCAAATCAAGGGAGAGCATCATTCAGTCACTATGCAACAAATAGCTGGAATAAACTTCCTGAAGATGTCAGACTTTCCCCAACTCTGACTACTTTTAAAACTAGACTGAAGACTTTTATGTTCACCTTAGCTTTCAGCTAAATCTTTTAACGTCTGCACTGTTTTTATTTTTATTGTCTGCATTTTAATTTTGCTTTTATTTTCTTTCATTTCACTTTGTTGTCTGTGAAGCACTTTGAGTCTGCCTTGTGTATGAAAAGCGCTATACAAATAAAGTTGCCTTGCCTTGCCTTGCCTAGAGTAGCCAGAAATTGTACTCAAATAAGGGTACTGTTACTTTAGAGATTTATTACTCAAGTAAAAGTAAGGAGTAGTCACCCAAATATTTACTTGAGTAAAAGTAAAAAGTATGTTGTGAAAAAACTACTCAAGTACTGAGTAACTGATGAGTAACCTGTTCGTTTAATGATGACGTGTGTAAATGGGTGAATGTGATGAATCATGTAAAGCGCTTGGGGTATCTTTCCAGGCACAATAAAGGGCTGCATGAATACAAACCAGTTACCATTTTACCTTGTTTTGCAACAGGAAATTGGCGATGTGGAGAACTGGGCCCGCAGTATTGAGATGGACATGAGGACCATCGCTACAGCTCTGGAGTACGTACACAAGGGTCAGCTTCAGCCGGCTACCTCATAGACGCTTTTGGAGATGTCCTTTGGAAGAGTTGGATTGACTCAAAGAACTGTAAAACAGGAAAGCGCCGAGGGGTCTGCAGAGAAATATCGTAGTGTGAACACAAAATGTGGTGAGGATACCTGCTTATTTATAAATATAACTGAAAAACCGCACTAACTATTGTGTCTGCTTATGCTTTAAATACATCTACTCCGGAATCATGGTTATCAGTATTAAGGAATTGTTAATGTATAATATCAGTTGTAAAGTTTGTGCTGTGATTATTATGTTTTAATTTTAGAAAAAGAAAATAGCGAAAATAAATTTGGCTTTGTTACTCAACTAAAATGTGTTCATTTCATTAAAATCTTATTCACAGAAGCTAAAAAAGCTTAGTCGTCAATTTGTGGAATGTGCAGAAAAAAGTTTACTGCACACAAAGCTGTTGAGTTGCCTGAGTGAGAGGTATTTGTGTGGCTGTAAGACTTGATGTATTCTTACATCTTACTCAGAACTTATAATTGACTGTGGGTTATAGAAAATTTTTTTTAACTTTACATACACTACCGTTCAAAAGTTTGGGGTCACCCAAACAATTTTGTGGAATAGCCTTCATTTCTAAGAACAACAATAGACTGTCGAGTTTCAGATGAAAGTTCTCTTTTTCTGGCCATTTTGAGTGTTTAATTGACCCCACAAATGTGATGCTCCAGAAACTCAATCTGCTCAAAGGAAGGTCAGTTTTGTAGCTTCTGTAACGAGCTAAACTGTTTTCAGATGTGTGAACATGATTGCACAAGGGTTTTCTAATCATCAATTAGCTTTCTGAGCCAATGAGCAAACACATTGTACCATTAGAACACTGGAGTGATAGTTGCTGGAAATGGGCCTCTATACACCTATGTAGATATTGCACCAAAAAGCAGACATTTGCAGCTAGAATAGTCATTTACCACATTAGCAATGTATAGAGTATTTCTTTAAAGTTAAGACTAGTTTAAAGTTATCTTCATTGAAAAGTACAGTGCTTTTCCTTCAAAAATAAGGACATTTCAATGTGACCCCAAACTTTTGAACGGTAGTGTACTTGAAAATTAGTTGGTTAGTTTTTTTTAAATGCTGTGGAGACACTCTAGAGCATGGGGGTCAAACGTACGGCCTGAGGGCCGGATCAGGCCCGCAAACAGGTTTTATCCGGCCCGCGGGATGAGTTTGCTAGTATAAAGATGAGCCGAAATTTTTGAACCGCTGTTCTTAATGTGTCCAGTAGATGTCGCAATAGCAATCCTTTGTATCTTTGTAGATCAGACCTGGGCAAATTAAGGCCCGGGGGCCACATGCGGCCTGTTAAGCTTTTCAATCAGGCCCGCCGGACATTCCCCCAAAAAATTTTTCCGATCTTTAAGATGGAAAGTGTAGCTGCCATTATGATGTGCAGTCATGTTTTCAAATGACCGTAAGTCTTGAACTATACAAAGTATTTCAATGGTTGAAATCTGCACTTTTGCATGATATTCTACTTACTATGGTAATCTAAGTCACAGCAGGCACCAAGCAGTGTGGGTGGAGGAGCGTTTCCACAGAGTGTTTCCAGAGTGTCAGCCTGAAATGCACGTGTCAGGGACAGACGCGGAAGGAGATTTTCACAACAAAGTTTTAAAGCTTAGTTATATATCAGATAGTAGGTGGGTTTATTTGTACCCCTTCGCGTTCATATTTCGCTGTTTTGTTGCATTTCGCTTGATTGTAAAATACGTCGACAGAGAGTGGGTGTGACGTTCATATGTTGTCAATATTCAGTGTTTTATCGTTCATAGTTAATATTGTAACGATATATTGTACATTCTTTATTTTCATGTACATTCTGGGTGTCTCATTCAGTAAAAAAATTTAAAATTCCATTCCTTTTTTTAAGGCGGTCTGTCATAACGTTTTTAGCATTCAATCAGACATTATTGTTCCTATTATAGTGTTCCTAAAAATAGATATACCGGCCCCCAGTCACATTTTTTTTCTCTAAATTTGGCCCCTGAGCCCTGAGTCAAAATAATTGCCAAAGCCTGTTGTAGATTATGCTACATATGTAAAAAAAAAACACATGATGTTAGTGCACCAGTTGAGGAAAATGAGAAAACTACATAAATAACATCCTGTAATTTGATTTTGATATTTTTTTATCTTGATAGATTGAAAATTAACACCAATGAGTTGACTGAACGTTATAACATAATTTATTCAGAAAGTATAAATAACGACAAATAGAGATAGAATACTATTAACCGCAACATTATGATTTGTACATTTTCAGAATGTGCTTGTTCTATTTTTAAACAAAGAAAACAATCTGAAGTTGTCTTTATTTTTAAGTTATCGTGCCGTGATTTTACCACTTGGGAGTAGATTTTTCTCCATGTGGCCCCTGATCTAAAATGAGTTTGACACCCCTGCTTTAGAGGAAAAAGACAGTATTACTATCCAAATATTTACAGTACAGGTGTGCTTAGTTTTTAGTAGGATTTCCTACAAAACTACTGGGATTGAATTTTTGAAAACTAAATTCAGCCATCGTTATTTATAGAATAATTGCAAACAAACTGCAATAATATCCCCTCTTTACATCAGGCTTAAGAATTAATCCTTTATAAAAGGCTTTATTAACACGTAGGATTACATTAAGTTTGTTTTATCAAAAAGCCTTATTGTGTTTGTTCACATAAAAAGAAAACTTTACTGAGCCCGCAGTTATTTAAAAGTAATGCAACGCAGTGAGAAGTTGGCTTATCTTGCTCATTCTCACTTTTCTTTTTCTCAAGGTGCACACGTGCACAAACCAAATGCTTATGGATTTGGGATTACTAATTGCGGACTTGTCCTAAGGGATAAAGCGCGGCCAGCGGGAGTGAAAGCCTCTTTTTTCAGCGGCCTCCTTTGAGCAAGGACCCAAGGAAAACCGCAGTGGGAAAGGCAACATAAAAACGTCCAACTTCAAGTAGATGAAAAAGGTAGGATGAAATTATTACTCATACACTTGCTAATGTTATTTGTTGGACTTTTTGCTTATTGACCACCTTGATTCAAAATATTACACATTACCTGTAATTAAATGAAGTCATTAATTTATTTTAAAAAACACAAAACATTTTCTTCATTTTTTTTCCCAATGTTTTTAAGTAATTTTAACCATTATTTACAATGATATAGAATAAGTAAAATCCAGTTAAAGTGGGCTAAAATAGTACAGCATAATAAGACTCAATCGATCAATTAAATACTAACCAGAGCCTATAAAATGAAAGTTTTTCTCTGAATAATAAAGGCTGGAAAGTAATCGGTTTCCAGCAGCATGTACTGTAAGCAGCTCCGTCACGGGCATTAATTATGTTTATACTTGCCAACAATGCAGGCCCCCATCTCCCTGGCTCTCCATCCCTCACAAATGCCTTTCTGTCTTTCCTAATAGTATTAGGCAAATATTTCTCATGTGGCCCAAGCTGAAATGTACAACTACGATCCTCCACTAAGAGGACTGGCTTCTGTGCAACGTCACAAAATCAATCAAGACTATGATTAACTCATTGATTTATTGCAGTTTTTCCCAACTCATTTCTGATTTGGCAACTTCTTTTTTCCCCCACTAACAGTCCTCCAGGTGACCGCACGTCTACTTCAGACCCTGGAGGCAACATGGAGTTTGTTTATGATCTTTTAGGGTAAGAAACGTTGAATATAATAAAGGGAATATTTTGCAGTGGCTAAACTGGAGCAGTACCTTACCAAATCCAGTAGATGGTGCTGTGGTGAAAAAAAAAATAAGGAAACATATTTTACATGTAATACTGAGTAATGTTTCAACGATGCCTTACATTTTTTATAATATTTGTAGACATGTTTCTGGATAGACTACAAACTGTAATGCAGAGTGAGTCAACTAAACCAGTGTCTTTTAACCATAGGGCCTGGGCCCATTGTTGGGCCCAAGCGCCCCCTCGAGGGCGGCCAAAAAATATCTGTTTCTCAGCTGTGATCCGTATGGGACGCAGTGGTACTTAGTTGTAATACACTTTTTCACCATTTGTGGCAGTAATGACAGTATCAAGCAAACAGAAGAAGTTTAGCGCTAAAGTCATGTAGAAGTTTCTTAAGCGCAAAAAATTATGACTAAAGTGGTCAAGCTGTGTTTTCATTTGCACTTTAATTTTATTGACAGTTTATTTAGGAACATTTATCATGATTATTATTATCTATTATTAATTTTGTTAGAACTTATTTATTTTAGCAAAACATAATTTGTCAATTGTAATAATCATATTCAATTTAACAGATATGTCAATTAATTTTTAAGCAGTTTCAATGAGTTTGTATGATTATGTTTATTTAAGAAACATATATCATGGTTATCATTATTATCTATTATTAATTTAGTTAGAATTTATTGATTTTAGCACAACATAATTTGTAAATTGTAATAATCGTATTCAATTTGAACACATGTCGATTTATTATTCATCGGTTTCAATGAGTTTATATAATGATGTTTATTTAAGAAACATCATAATTATTAGTATTTTTATCTAATATTAATTTAGTTAGAATTTATTGATTTTAGCACAACATGATTTGTAAATTGTACTAATTGTATTAAATTTTGATATGTCATTTTATTTTTCATCAGTTTCATTGAGTTTATATGATCATGTTTATTTAAGAAACACATATCATTATTATCTATTATTAGTTTAGTTAGAATTTATTGATTTTAGCTCAACATAATTTGTAAATTGTAATAATCGTATTAAATTTAACAGATACGTCAATTTATTTTTCATCGGTTTCAATGAGTTTATATGATAACGTTTATTTAAGGATCACACCATGATTATCATTATTATCTATTATTAATTTAGTTAGAATTTATTGATTGTAGCACAACATAATTTGTAAATTGTAATAATTGTGTTAAATTTTAATAGATATGTATTTTTTTCCCATCAGTTTTAATGAGTACATATGCTGATGTTTATTTAAGAAACATATAATATTATTTATTATTAATTTAGTTAGAATTTATTTAGTTAAGCACTGTGTCATTGTGTGTAAATTTATATTTCATCAGTTTTTATAAATCCCTTCTTTTGCTGTATAGTTGATGGGTATTTATTTTGTAATCAGCCTGACCTAAGCCTTGATAATTAACACATGATTTTATATCATTTGACAAGGTTGTAAACTGTAAGTAAGCTAGATATGATTATTGAATACAATTTTGAGTTAATATTTGTTTGGGCTTCTGTAGTAGAAAAGTTGGGCCCCAAGGTCAAAAAGGTTAAGAACCCCTGAATTAAACTGTTTTCCCAGAGAGTGAAGTAACCCCATTATTATGCGTTTATGAACTTAACAAAAGCATTTTATACAATTAACCATAATATCTTACAAACGTTTATATTTAAAAAAAACATTGGAACAGTATGGCATCAAAGGGCTGATTGTGAGTGCCAGGTCCTTGGTAAGAAGCTACTTAACCAACAGGAAGCAATACGTGTAACTAGGCAAATTTTGCACATATTGCAGCTTTAAATATATCATGCGGCGTACCCCAGGGATCAACACTGGGACCAAAATTGTTTAAATTCTATGTAAACAACATTTCCAAGTTACAAAATGACTTAAAATTAGCACAATTTGAAGACAATACAACCACATTTTGTTTAGGAGAGAACACTGAACAAAATAATACTATTAACAGAAGAAATTAATAAATCAAAGATATGCTTTGATAAATACAGACTATCCTTGTTTAAAACCCCTGGCTAGAGTTATGGAATCACCAGACTTGGAGGATGTTCACTCAGTTTACAGGCATGACAGAAAACACAAGTCATTTCAAATGGCAACTTTCTGGCTTTAAGAAACACTAAAATAAATCAAGAAAATAAATTGTGGTACTATGTAATAGTTTCATTTGTTGATCAAGCACAGTGGAAATTATGGAATCACTCAATTCTGAGGAGAGAAAGTAAGGAATCACCCTGTAAATTTTGATTTTCAAAGCTAACACCTACACTACCGTTCAAAAGTTTGGGGTCACATTGAAATGTCCTTATTTTTGAAGGAAAAGCACTGTACTTTTCAATGAAGATAACTTTAAACTAGTCTTAACTTGAAAGAAATACACTCTATACATTGCTAATGTGGTAAATGACTATTCTAGCTGCAAATGTCTGGTTTTTGGTGCAATATCTCCATAGGTGTATAGAGGCCCATTTCCAGCAACTATCACTCCAGTGTTCTAATGGTACAATGTGTTTGCTCATTGGCTCAGAAGGCTAATTGATGATTAGAAAACCCTTGTGCAATCATGTTCACACATCTGAAAACAGTTTAGCTCATTACAGAAGCTACAAAACTGACCTTCCTTTGAGCAGATTGAGTTTCTGGAGCATCACATTTGTGGGGTCAATTAAACGCTCAAAATGGCCAGAAAAAGAGAACTTTCATCTGAAACTCGACAGTCTATTCTTGTTCTTAGAAATGAAGGCTATTCCACAAAATTTTTTGGGTGACCCCAAACTTTTGAACGGTAGTGTATATCAGATTGAACCTGTTGATTAGTATGCAGTTAAAAAGGAGTGTTGACAGCTGTTGCACCAGGTGGATTGACACGAATCATGGCTCCAACACAAGAGTTGTCAATTGTAACAAATGAGAAGATTACCGAACTTTTTGAAGAAGGTAAACCATCACCCAATGTTGCAAAATATTTTGATTGTTCACAGTATTCTGTGTCTAAAACCTGGACCAAGTACAAACAACATGGGAAGGCTGTAAAAGGCAAGCATACTGGTAGACCAAGGACAACATCAAAGCGTCAATACGGAAAGCTTAAAGCGATAAGTCTTGAAAACAGAAAATTCACAGCAAACAAATGAAGAACAAAGACGCGGAAACTGGACTCAACATCTGTGACCAAACTGGGATTTAAATACAGAAAAGCTCAACTAAAGCCGTCAATAACACCCAAACATAAAAAACAAGGTTCCAATGGGCAAAGAAAAAACGATAGTAGACTACAGATGACTGAATAAAAGTCGTATTTAGTGATGTATTGTGAATCGGCATTAGGCAAAGTGATGATGCAGGTACTTTTGTTTGGAATTTATGAAGACGACTGCCTGAAGAAAACATGCACATTTCCACAGTCATTAATGATATGGGGCTGCATGTCTGATAATGCACAAGTTTACATTGACTTTTTGGACACTTATTTCATCAATGGAAAGGGTGTTTGGGGTGATGACATCATTTTTCAAGATGATTATGCAGTTCACCATAGAGCAAAAACTGGACAAACCTTCCCTGAAGAAGGACACATAAGGTCAATGTCATGGCCTGCAATTAGTCTGGATCTCAATCCAATGTAAAATATGTGGTGGAAATAGAAGAAAATGGTCCATGACAAGACTCCAACCTGCAAAGCTGATCTGACAACAGCAATCAGATCAAGTTGAAGCAAGATTGACGAAGAGTTCTGTTTGTCACTCGTTAAGTCCATGCCTCAAGAGACTGCACGCTGTTAGAAAAGCCAGAGGTGGTGCAACAAAGTCAGCACCTCCAAGTCCGAGTCCATGGTTCTCGCCCGGAAAAGGGTGGAGTGCCATCTCCGGGTTGGGGAGGAGACCTTGCCCCAAGTGGAGGAGTTCAAGTACCTCGGAGTCTTGTTCACGAGTGAGGGAAGAGTGGATGGTGAGATCGACAGGCGGATCGGTGCGGCGTCTTCAGTAATGCGGACGCTGTATCGGTCTGTTGGGGTGAAGAAGGAGCTGAGCCGCAAGGCAAAGCTCTCAATCTACCGGTCGATCTACGTTCCCATCCTCACCTATGGTCATGAGCTTTGGGTTGTGACCGAAAGGACAAGATCACGGGTACAAGCGGCCGAAATGAGTTTCCTCCGCCGGGTGGCGGGTCTCTCCCTTAGAGATAGGGTGAGAAGCTCTGCCATCCGGGAGGAGCTCAAAGTAAAGCCACTGCTCCTCCACATCGAGAGGAGCCAGATGAGGTGGTTCGGGAATCTGGTCAGGATGCCACCCGAACGCCTCCTTAGGGAGGTGTTTAGGGCACGTCCGACCGGTAAGAGGCCACAGGGAAGACCCAGGACACGTTGGGAAGACTATGGGAACGCCTCGGGATCCCCCGGGAAGAAGTGGCTGGGGGAGAGGGAAGTCTGGGCTTCCGTGCTTAGGCTGCTGCCCCCGCGACCCGACCTCGGATAAGCGGAGGAAGATGGATGGATGGATGGATGGATGTTTGAGTGATTCCATTTTTTTTTTACTCTGCTTAATTTAACAATGAATTTGTGACTGACTACTACATTTTATATTTGTCACGGACGGCTTAGCCATAGTAGGAGAAACAGAAAACGCACACAAATGATGTGGAGAGGAAACTGTTAACACTACACGGCAGCGATGGGGCAAAGCCACAGGAACGAGAAGCGGGAGTGGAGCCACAGCAGAGGAAATGAACACGACTGTAAGGGTGAACCATCAGGACTCTAATGGCGCCGAGTGAATAGACTGGAGAGTTTAAGTAGTCAGGAAAAAATGAGTATCAGGCCCGTGACCCAGGAACCAGAGCTGCCAGATCATGACAATATTCTAGATTTATTTTAGTGTTTCTTAAAGCCAGAAAGCTACCATTTGAAATGACTACAAATTTGTGTCACGTCTGTTATCTTCTTTGTTCTACAAAATGAATCGACCGAATGAACATCCTTCAAAGACCGGTGATTCCATACTTCTTTCTCACTGCAAAAACTGAAATCTAAGTAAGATTAAATATCTCAAATAAGGGTTATATTTGCTTATTTTCTGTCTGATAAGATAATTCTTCTCACTAAGCAGATTTTTAATGTTAGTGTTTTACTTGTTTTAAGGGTTTTGGTCCTAAATGATGTCAGTAAGATATTACAGCTTGTTGCTGAGATTTGATGAGCTATATTGAGTAAAACATGCTTGAAACTAGAATATCAACTGTTGCAAAGCTGTGTCATTAACACTCACAAGTAGGGATGTCCGATAATGGCTTTTTGCCAATATTCCGATATTGTCCAACTCTTTAATTACCGATACCGATATCAACCGATACCGATATATACAGTCGTGGAATTAACACATTATTATGCCTAATTTGGACAACCAGGTATGGTGAAGATAAGGTCCTTTTAAAAAATAATAATAAAATAAGATAAATAAGTTAAAAACATTTTCTTGAATAAAAAAGAAAGTAAAACAATATAACATCAGTTACATAGAAACTAGTAATTAATGAAAATGAGTAAAATTAACTGTTAAAGGTTAGTACTATTAGTGGAGCAGCAGCACGCACAATCATGTGTGCTTACGGACTGTATCCCTTGCAGACTGTATTGATATATATTGATATATAATGTAGGAACCAGAATATTAATAACAGAAAGAAACAACCCTTTTGTGTGAATGAGTGTATTGGGGGGGGGGGGGGGGGGGTTGGGTTGGTGCACTAATTGTAAGTGTATCTTGTGTTTTTTATGTTGATTTAATAAAAAATAAAAAAACAACATAAAAAAAACCCAAAAACGATACCGATAATAAAAAAACGATACCGATAATTTCCGATATTACATTTTACAGCATTTATAATTTCTTACTTCAAGCATGAAAAAAAAAAATCATGATGCCGAGCGCATATCATTATGTCAAGATAATGGCACTAGCATTTATTTAAGAATATTTTTCAACATATTGAGCAAAAAGGTCTCTTTTTTTTCTACCAAGAAAAGTGCACTTGTTGTTAGTGAGAATATACTTATTTTAAGGTATTTTTGGGTTCATTGAGGTTAGCTAATTTTACTTGTTTTGGAAAGTCTTGACAAGACGAATTTTCTTGTTCTATTGGCAGATAATTTTGCTTAGTTCAAATAAAATACCCCTCATTTTTAAAAAAAAATTCAAATTGTTTTTGTATACTGACTTTTTGCGGTGCTGGGGTTGTATAAGTAAAACTAAAAGTACACAGCTCTGGTAATGGGTACATTCGCACCCACCTGCACAAATGTACTTCAAAATGTAACAATCAAAATAAATGTGACTTTTTTTGTTATTTATTAGGGCATGCATGTATAATATGCATTCGTTTGACCATTTAAAATCAACGATAATAAAAAGTAGATACTTGGAAATAGCATAAAAATGCCCCAAAAACTTGGAAAAACGCGATTCATAGCGTTACTTTTTGGTGTAACCATCATGAGCGTTCTATTCAGGTATATTTCCTTTATATTTTGATAAATCATCATATTTATGTATTACTAAATTTAAATAGGTATTGATCAATATTCAAGCTGTGTGTATTTGATTTCAGTTTGCTTTTGACATCTTATTTAGAATTGTAGTTGAAACTTTTACAACCTTGTGTTGCGCTCATGATGGCGTAACCAAACTAGATTTCCTTTAATGATCTTATTTTGAATATTTATTCCCTTTTTTACATTTAGTATATTTAAATATTCATTTCTAAACATTGAATACATTTCAATTATCCATAAAATGCAATTGCCTTCATCTTATAGGGTAATGTTTAGTTACACCAAGTCATGAGCGTAACACTAAGCTTCATCACTTTGACTTGTAATATCTCTAATTCTGGTGGTGTTTTATGCTTTTTTCTTTTTGGAACATGTACTATACATATAATACAATAAAGTCCCATATAAAATTATGTTTCTAGCAATACTTTAATTTTGCCTTTGAAAGTAACACTCCAATGTCCATTAGTGGAGCTGTACACTAAAATAAAAACAAACAGGACAATGACCCCAAACACACGTCAAAAGTGGTAAAGGAATGGCTAAATCAGGCTAGAATGAAGGTTTTAGAATGGCCTTCCCAAAGTCCTGACTTAAACGTGTGGACAATGCTGAAGAAACAAGTCCATGTCAGAAAACCAACAAATTTAGCCGAACTGCACCAATTTTGTCAAGAGGAGTGGTCAGAAATTCAAGCAGAAGCTTGTGGATGGCTACCAAAAGCGCCTTATTGCAGTGAAACATGCAAAGGGACATGTAAGCAAATATTAACATTGCTGTATGTATACTTTTGACCCAGCAGATTTGCTCACATTTTCAGTAGACCCATAATAAATTCATAAAAGAACCAAACTTCATGAATGTTTTTTGTGACCAACAAGTATGTGCTCCAATCACTACATCACAGGGGTCACCAACCTTTTTGAACCCAAGGGCTACTTCTTGGGTACTGATTAATGCGAAGGGCTACCAGTTTGATACACACTTAAATAAATTGCCAGAAATAGCCAATTTGCTCAATTTACCTTTAACGCTACGTTATTATTAATAATTAATGATATTTACACTTAATTGAACGGTTTAAAAGAGGAGAAAACACGAAAAAAATGACAATTAAATTTTGAAACATAGTTTATCTTCAATTTCGACTCTTTAAAATTCAAAATTCAACCGAAAAAAAGAAGAGTAAGACTTACAAAAAATAATTTCTGGAACATCATTAGTAATTTTTCCTGATTAAGATTAATTTTAGAATTTTGATGACATGTTTTAAATAGGTTAAAATCCAATCTAAACTTTGTTAGAATATATAACAAATTGGACCAAGCTATATTTCTAACAAAGACAAATCATTATTTCTTTTAGATTTTCCAGAACAAAAATTTTAAAAGAAATTCAAAAGACTTTGAAATAAGATTTAAATTTGATTCTACAGATTTTCTAGATTTGCCAGAATAATTTTTTTGAATTTTAATCATAATAAGTTTGAAGAAATATTTCACAAATATTCTTCGTCGAAAAAACAAGAAGCTAAAATGAAGAATTAAATTAAAATTTATTTATTATTCTTTATAATAAAAAAAAAAATTTACTTGAACATTGATTTAAATTGTCAGGAAAGAAGAGGAAGGAATTCAAAAGGTAAAACGGTATATGTGTTTAAAAATCCTGAAATAATTTTTAATGTTGTCTTTTTTCTCTAAAATTGTCTTTCTGAAAGTTATAAGAAGCAAAGTAAAAACATTTATGAATTTATTTAAACAAGTGAAGACCAAGTCTTTAAAATATTTTCTTGGATTTTCAAATTCTATTTGAGTTTTGTCTCTCTTAGAATTAAAAATGTCGGGCAAAGCGAGACCAGCTTGCTAGTAAATAAATAACATTTAAAAAATAGAGGCAGCTCACTGGTAAGTGCTGCTATTTGAGCTATTTTTAGAACAGGCCGGCGGGCGACTCATCTGGTCCTTACGGGCTACCTGGTGCCCGCGGGCACCGCGTTGGTGACCCCTGAAATATCACAAAAAAATAAGAGTTGTAGAAATGATTGGATACCCAAGACAGCCATGACATTATGTTTTTTACAAGTGTATGTCAACTTTTGACCGCGACTGTACGTAATATAATCATATGTGTGGTAAATATTTGTCGCATCCGTGTCTTCTCCTGCAGGGACAATGCTTGGCTGTACATCCTTGGCACCCTCACAGTGATATGGGTGGCAGTGTGGCTGTACAGAGACAGCCTGGAGATCGAAGACTTGGCCGACAAATACGTCTTTGTGACCGGCTGCGACTCGGGCTTTGGTAACCTGCTGTGTAGGAAACTGGACCGAAAAGGTTTCCGCGTGCTGGCCGGTTGCCTCACGGAGAAGGGAGCTGACGAACTGAGAAGCATGACGGGATCGTACTTGAAGACGGTCCTGCTGGACGTGACCAGTCAGGACAGCATCCAGAAAGCCATGGAGTGGACCAAGGAAGAGGTTGGCGATAATGGTGAGGTGTTATTTGGAGATTCACTCGTCACCTGTTGCCAGGTAGAGTTCGTAGGGCTCAATATAGGGCCCTAAACAGAACTTTATTAAAAATGTAAAATTATTTCAAAGTGCAAAACAAACCATTTATTTTAATTTTGCAAACCTGACACAGTTCCAACCGCGGCTTAAAACCTAGTACCACCGCCTTACAAGACCAACATTAACGCTGCACACCATCATATTCTTATCAGTGGCGGAGCAGGAAGGGGCTAGTAGTATGTTTACACAACAGAGCACAGAGCTCCACCAAGGCCTATCGATCCTTATATGCATCAATGTAAAAAAAAAAAAAAAAAAAGTAAAAAATGCTTCCAGAGCGCAGCCACCGCTCCTGCTCACTGCTCCCCTCACCTCCCAAGGGGTGGAACAAGGAGATGGGTCAAATGCAGAGGGTCATTTCCTATACCACACCAAGTGTGTGTGTGACTATCAGTGGTACTTTTAGAGACTCAGATTCACTCATCACCTGTTGCCAGGTAGAGTTCGTAGGGCTCAATATAGGGCCCTAAATAGAACTTTATTAAAAATGTAAAATTATTTCAAAAAAATTTTTTAAGAAAAAAAAAATTTAATCATTTGTTTTTTAGTGCAAAACAAACAATTTATTTTAATTTTCCAAACCTTACACATTTCCAACCGCGGCTTAAAAACTAGTACCACTGCCTTACAAGACCAACATTAACGCTGCACACCATCCTATTCTTATCAGTGGCGGAGCAGGAAGGGGCTAGGAGTATGAGCACAGAGCTCCACCAAGGCCTATCGATCCTTATATGCATCAACGTAAAAAAAAAATAAAAAAAGTAAAAAATGCTTCCCGAGCTCGGCCACCGCTCCTGCTCACTGCTCCCCTCACCTCCCAAGGGGTGGAACAAGGAGATGGGTCAAATGCAGAGGGTCATTTCCTATACCACACCAAGTGTGTGTGTGACTATCAGTGGTACTTTTAGAGACTCAGATTCACTCATCACCTGTTGCCAGGTAGAGTTCGTAGGGCTCAATATAGGGCCCTAAACAGAACTTTATTAAAAATGTAAAATTATTTCCAAAAAAAAATGTAAGAAAAAAAAAGTTTAATCATTTGTTTTTTAGTGCAAAACAAACAATTTATTTTAATTTTGCAAACCTTACACATTTCCAACCGCGGCTTAAAAACTAGTACCACTGCCTTACAAGACCAACATTAACGCTGCACACCATCCTATTCTCATCAGTGGCAGAGCAGGAAGGGGCTAGGAGTATGAGCACAGAGCTCCACCAAGGCCTATCGATCCTTATATGCATCAATATTAAAAAAAAAAAAAGTAAAAAGTGCTTCCCGAGCTCGGCCACCGCTGCTGCTAACTGCTCCCCTCACTTGGGGACGGCGTGGCGCGGTTGGGAGAGTGGCTGTGCCAGCAACCTGAGGGTTCCTGGTTCAATCCCCACCTTCTACCATCCTAATCACGTTCGTTGTGTCCTTGAGCAAGACACTTCACCCTTGCTCCTGATGGGTCGTGGTTAGCGCTTTGCATGGCAGCTCCCGCCATCAGTGTGTGTGTGAGTGGGTGAATGTGGAAATAGTGTCAAAGCGCTTTGAGTTCCTTAAAAAGGTAGAAAAGCGCTATACAAGAATAACCCATTTACCATTTACCTCCCAGGGGGTGGAACAAGGAGATGGGTCAAACGCAGAGGGTCATTTCACCACACCAAGTGTGTGTGTGACTATCAGTGGTACTTTTACTTTCACTTTAATACAGGAAATTGGATTGAAGAGATACTCTTATTTTCACTATCTATTTTTAACCTCCTATCATGTGCAAAATCTCCTCAATACACGCATGTTAAAAAAAATTTAAACGTCCAGTTGATTAGAATGTTCTAGATTATGATTGTTTTTTTCTCGCAATTGTCATTTCTAAAAATACCATGCACATAAAAAGGGTAGATTTTTCATCAGTATTGCTGACATAACTTAAATGTGCCGTTTCCACCTAGAACAGGCGTGTCAAACTCGTTTTTATTCAAGGCCACATCACAGTTATGGTTGCCCTAAGAGGGCCGCTTCTAGCTCATTTTTGAATAAATCGCGATTTTTATTCTATTAAAAAAAAATATATACATTTTTTAAATTAATTAATGAATTTTTTTAATAAACTTGTCCTGTCCAGCCACTCAGGCAAATCATGTTGTTGATGTAGATCACAGGTGTCAAACTCAAGGCCTGGCCCTCAACGTCATTTTATATGGCCCACAAAAGCCAGGAAATAATTTGTGTCAATAAAATACCAATAAAATACTATATTTTCTTTCTTTACTTTTTTTTTTTTTTTTTTACTAAAGTTATTAGTTTTTTTCTCCATTTTGACAGGGGAAAAAATAGTGTCCAATATTGCAACAAATATTAAATTATCAAACTTTTTTATTAAAAATTCAAATAAATCTGCTTAACTTAGCAAGTTATCCATCCAATTGTACACTATAAAAGTGACCAATAGATTTTACTGTAGAATTTACAGAGGTTTATACTAGGGATGTCCGATAATGGCTTTTTGCCGATATCCGATATGCCGATATTGTCCAACTCTTTAATTACCGATACCGATATCAACCGATACCGATATCAACCGATATATACAGTCGTGGAATTAACACATTATTATGCCTAATTTGGACAACCAGGTATGGTGTAGATAAGGTACTTTTTAAAAAAATGAATAAAATAAAATAATATAAATAAATTAAAAACATTTTCTTGAATAAAAAAGAAAGTAAAACAATATAAAAACAGTTACATAGAAACTAGTAATTAATGAACATTTGTCAAATTAACTGTTAAAGGTTAGTACTATTAGTGGAGCAGCAGCACGCACAATCATGTGTGCTTACGGACTGTATCCCTTGCAGACTGTATCGATATATATTGATATATAATGTAGGAACCAGAATATTAATAACAGAAAGAAACAACCCTTTTGTGTGAATGAGGGGAGGGAGGTTTTTTTGGGTTAGTGCACTAATTGTAAGTGTATCTTGTGTTTTTTATGTGGATTTAATAAAAAAAAAAAAACAAAACAAAAAAAAACCCGATACTGATAATAAAAAAAACGATACCGATAATTTCCGATATTACATTTTAACGCATTTATCGGCCGATAATATCGTCAGACCGATATTATCGGACATCTCTAGTTTATACTGCACGTTACTGTACGTTGAAAAAAAAACAACCAAGGTTTGGTTTTTTTTACAGTAAAATTCTGTCGACTGAGCTGTCAGTTTATTTTTTTTCACTGTAAAATCCACGATGGATGTTTTTACGGTGTATTAATGTAAATGGAATAACGGTACCACATTTTATTATGGTAAAAAACTGGCAGCTGAGTTGCCAAAATACAATTTAAAAATGTTTTCCATTTACAGTAATATGTTTAAAAAAAAAACAAAAAAAAAAAACACCATATATTTTACAGTAAAAGTCTGGCAATTAAGCTGCCAGTTTTTTCCGTAAAAAAGGGTGGTAAAATCCACAGACTTTTTTTACACTGAAATTTAATTATTTTTTAAAATAATCTAATTCATAGGCAAATTCATTAATTATTTACTGTTACAAGCGGCCCTCTAATGGCAGCCATGACTGCGGTGTGGCCCTCAATGAAAACAAGTTTGACACCCCTGATGTAGATGATCATATCTGCTGTACAGATTTACTTTAGAAAAGAGAAGTGTTGGATACTTCTTTGTATACTTATTTGTATACTTATTTGTATTTGTATACTTATTTGTATTTGACTTTTTTAAATGTTTGGGTAGAATTTTAAACAAAAACATGTTTCTTTTTAGTAGCATAGAAATGTATCATCAGAGCTGTTTATATGTTTTAAGAAGGAATGTAGTTCATCATAAAACTGCCAGCCAATGATATTAAAAAGTATTGGTTTTGAATCAAGAATCGATTTGAATCAAATCGCCAACCCCAAGAATCGAATTGAATCGAATGGTGCCGAAAGATTCACAGCCCTACTTCTAACAGTGAATAATATATGAATATAAATGTATGTATAATACATGTGTACAATTGATTATTATTTTCTTTTTTACGTGCGCTATGAAAAAAATCTTTAGATATTTCTGTTAAAAACTGGCAGCTCAGGCGCAAAAATTTTACTGTAAATTTTTTAATTTTTTTTATACAGCATATTACTGTTAATGGAATGGAGAAACCTTACCACTGTTTTTTTTACTGTACAATTCATGCAACAGAGCTGCCAGGTTTTTGTTTTGTTGTTTTTATAGTGTGTTACTGTATGTGGAAAGACACTACCAAAGTTGTTTTTACGGTTAAAAAAACAAAACTGGCCTGATGTACAGCTTTAAGTTGTTCAACAGTCCGGGGGTCTCCGTTGTGGTATTTTAGGCTTCATAATGCGCCACACATTTTCAATGGGAGACAGGTCTGGACTACAGGCAGGCCAGTCTAGTACCCGCACTCTTTTACTATGAAGCCACGCTGATGTAACACGTGGCTTGGCATTCTCTTGCTGAAATAAGCAGGGGCGTCCATGGTAACGTTGCTTGGATGGCAACATATGTTGCTCCAAAAGCTGTATGTACCTTTCAGCATTAATGGTGCCTTCACAGATGTGTAAGTTACCCATGTCTTGGGCACTAATACACCCCCATACCATCACACATGCTGCCTTTTCAACTTTGCGCCAAAAAAAATCCGGATGGTTCTTTTCCTCTTTGGTCCGGAGGACACGACGTCCACAGTTTCCAAAAACAATTTTAAATGTGGACTCGTCAGACCACATAACACTTTTCCACTTTGTATCAGTCCATCTTGGATGAGCTCAGGCCCAGCGAAGCCGACGGCGTTTCTGGGTGTTGTTGATAAACGGTTTTCGCCTTGCATAGGAGAGTTTTAACTTGCACTTACAGATGTAGCGACCAACTGTAGTTACTGACAGTGGGTTTCTGAAGTGTTCCTGAGCCCATGTGGTGATATCCTTTACACACTGATGTGGCTTGTTGATGCAGTACAGCCTGAGGGATGGAAGGTCACGGGCTTAGCTGCTTACGTGCAGTGATTTCTCCAGATTCTCTGAACCCTTTGATGATATTACGGAGCGTAGATGGTGAAATCCCTAAATTCCTTGCAATAGCTGGTTGAGAAAGGTTTTTCTTAAACTGTTCAACAATTTGCTCACGCATTTGTTGACAAAGTGGTGACCCTCAACCCCATCCTTGTTTGTGAAAGACTGAGCATTTCATGGAATCTACTTTTATACCCAATCATGGCACCCACCTGTTCCCAATTTGCCTGTTCACCTGTGGGATGTTCCAAATAAGTGTTTGATGAGCATTCCTCAACTTTATCAGTATTTATTGCCACCTTTCCCAACTTCTTTGTCACGTGTTGCTGCCATCAAATTCTAAAGTTAATGATTATTTGCAAAAAAAAAAAAGTTTATCAGTTTGAACATCAAATATGTTGTCTTTGTAGCATATTCAACTGAATATGGGTTGAAAAGGATTTGCAAATCATTGTATTCCGTTTATATTTACATCTAACACAATTTCCCAACTCATATGGAAACGGGGTTTGTAAATAAAAGTACATAAAGTACTTTTTAACTTTTATTTTTATTATATTGAGTTTTTTAAAGTCATGTAGAAGTTTCTTAAGTGCAAAAATTATGTCTAAAGGGGTGAAGCTGTATTTTTATTTGCACTTTAATTTAATAGACATATATCATGATTATTATTATTTATTATTGATTTAGTTTGAACTTATGTATTTTAGCACAACATAATTTGTAAATTGTAATAAATAATTGTATTAGATTAAATGTATTTTTCATCAGTTTTAATGAGTCTAAATGATGATGTTTATTTAAGAAGCATATACAGTACAGGCCAAAAGTAAGGACATCCCTTCTCATTTCAATGTGTTTTCTTTATTTTCATGACTATTTACCTCGTAGATAGTCACTGAAGGCATCAAAACTATGACACCTGTGAAGTGAAAACCCTTTCAGGTGACTGACTATACCTCTTTAAGCTCATCGAGAGAATGCCAAGAGTGTGCAAAACAGTAATCAGAGCAAAGGGTGGCTATTTTGAAGAAACTAGAATATAAATATCAGTTTTTTCACCTTTTGTTGTATATTTTGTCGATATTTAAGTATTTATTTACATACACAAAGTTGGAATGTATGATATATAATATTTTGTTTGTTTATTAGACTATATTAAAAGATATGCAGTTGCATTCAGTACATGTATTTTTTAAATGTCAAAATGGAAAGAACAAATACATTTAGTAAGAAAAGATAAAAGTACTTTTTAATGCATATTATTATTATATTAAGTTTCTTCTTCACTTAGGACTCTGGGGTATCGTGAACAACGCTGGCCGCTCATTACCCATGGGCCCCACCGAGTGGATGAAAGTGGAGGACTTCCACAGCACGCTCAAGGTCAACATGAACGGCACCATCGCCATGACGATGACCTTCCTGCCCCTGGTCAAGAAGGGCCGCGGGCGCGTGGTGAACGTGGCGTCGGTGCTGGGCAGGGTGGCGGCCAACGGCGGCGGTTACTGCATCTCCAAGTTTGCTGTGGAGTCTTTCTCCGACTGCCTCAGGTGAGAAAGGGCCTCAGCGTGTGACCGGGGATTAAGGTTCTTTGAAAGGATCTCTGGGCCAGGAACAATGGCTCTTTGTTGTGTAGCCCTAATAACAAAGCTGTTGGTATTTAACTTTGTTGTAATTCAATTTAAAGGGGAACTGCACTTTTTATTTTTTATTTTGCCTATCGTTCACAATCGTTATGAAAGATGAAAAGACCAAGGTTTTTGTGTTTTTTCACGTTCTAATTTGTAATAATCGGCTCGTTTTAGGTGGCTGGCGGTGCAGCTAATGGGAGCAATCCATTCTACCTCGAAATCACTCTGAAAATGCATCGAAAAACCACCAAAAATACTTAATTTACGTTCCGTAACCTGAATAATAACCAAGCTGTAGCAACATGAACAATCACATTACAGCAGGGGTGTCAAACTCATTTTAGATCGGGGGCCACATGGAGAAAAATCTACTCCCAAGTGGGCCGGACTGGTAAAATCACGGCACGATAACTTAAAAATAAAGACAACTTCGGATTGTTTTCTTTGTTTAAAAATAGAACAAGCACTTTTTGAAAATGTACAAATCATAATGTTGTTGGTGTTTCTTTACACTTACATGTTGTGGTTAATAGTATTAACCACAACGCCTTCACCACTGCTTAATTCCTCCGGGGTTGTGGGGGCTGAGTAGCGCTTTAATAGCGGCAGCCGGCCTCCAGGGCCCCAACTCTCCCCTCCTCTGTTGCGAGTTGTTTTGATTACATGTACCATGTTTATGTGTGCCATGCTATGTGAGGTTTTTTCCTCGGACTCAGTCTGGACCACTCCTGAGGGTCCAGCCTCAGACTGATATTTTTTTTTACTCTTCCCCCTTTCCCAATGTCACCTTTTTCCCACCTTTTTAAGGAGCGCTGTAAGTGGCTGATCCGTTGGCGGTCCCGTCTTGTCCCCCTGTAACGTATGTCTGCTCTTAGCGGGATTGTGCCGAAAATGTAGTTTCAGTTCTTATGTGTCTTGCACATGTTAAGAATGGACAAAATAAAGCTGCTGTCTGTCTATTTTTGTGCACAGGAGAGACATCAACTACTTCGGGGTGAAAGTGTGCATCATCGAACCGGGCTTTTTCAAGACCGCCGTGACCAACCTGGATCCCATCGAGAGAGAGCTGCATCGCTTGTGGGACCAGCTCAGCCCGGAAGTGCAAGCCAGCTATGGAGACAAGTACCTTGATAAGTGTAAGTGTGCATAACACATTGTATGTGTAGAAAACAATTGTCTGTAGCTTCACCTTTCCTTTGCCTGTACCAGACCTGGGCAAATGAAGGCCCGTTAAGCTTTTCAATCTGGCCCGCCAGACATTTCTAAATATATATATAATATATATAGTTGTAGTACACTTGCTCACCATCTGTGGCAGTAATGACAATATCAAGCAAACAGAAGAAGTTTGACGCTAAAGTCATGTAGAAGTTTCTTAAGCGCAAAAATTATGACTAAAGGGGTGAAGCTGTATTTTATTTGCCTTTTTAATTTATTTAATAAACATATGTCATGATTATTATTATTTATTATTAATTTAGTTAGAATGTACTGTATGTATTTTAGCACAATATAATTTGTAAATTGTAATAAATAATTGTATTACATTAAATGTATTTTTCATCAGTTTTATTGTATTTTTGTATTTTATTGACAGTTTATTTAAGAAACATTTACCATGATGATTATTATTATCAATTATTAATTTAGTTAGAATTTATTGATTTTAACACAACATAATTTGCAAATTGTAATAATTGTATTAAATTTTAACAGATATGTCAATTTATATTTCATCAGTTTCAATGAGTTTATATGATGATGTTTATTTAAGAAACATTTATCATGATTATCATTATCACCTATTATTAATTTAGATAGAATTTATTGATTTTAGCACAACATAATTTGCAAATTGTCATAATTGTATTACATTTTGACAGATATGTAATTTTTTTTCATTAGTTTTAATGAGTCTATATGGTGATGTTTATTTAAGAAACATATATCATGATTATCATTATTATCTGTTATTAATTTCGTTGGAATTTATTGATTTTAGCACTACATAATTTGTAAATTGTAATAAATAATTGTATTAGATTAAATGTATTTTTCATCAGTTTTATTTAATTTATTTTTTTATTGACTGTTTATTTAAGAAACATTTATCATGATGATTATTATTATCTATTATTAATTTTGTTAGAATTTATTGATTTTGGCACAACATAATTTGCAAATTGTAATAATTGTATTAAATTTTAACAGATATGTTGTTGTTTTTTAATCAGTTTTAATGAGTCTATATGGTGATGTTTATTTAAGAAACATATATCATGATTATCATTATTATCTGTTATTAATTTTGTTAGAATTTATTGATTTTAGCACTACATAATTTGCAAATTGTCATAATTGTATTACATTTTGACAGATATGTAATTTTTTTTCATCAGTTTTAATGAGTCTATATGGTGATGTTTATTTAAGAAACATATATCATGATTATCATTATTATCTGTTATTAATTTCGTTGGAATTTATTGATTTTAGCACTACATAATTTGTAAATTGTAATAAATAATTGTATTAGATTAAATGTATTTTTCATCAGTTTTATTTAATTTATTTTTTTATTGACAGTTTATTTAAGAAACA
Source organism: Entelurus aequoreus (assembly GCF_033978785.1). NCBI lineage: Eukaryota > Metazoa > Chordata > Actinopteri > Syngnathiformes > Syngnathidae > Entelurus > Entelurus aequoreus. Next base: position 27,864,521 of record NC_084756.1, on the reverse strand, counting down.
TTTATCATGATGAATATTATTATCTATTATTAATTTTGTTAGAATTGATTGATTTTGGCACAACATAATTTGCAAATTGTAATAATTGTATTAAATTTGAACAGATATGTTATTTTTTTTAAATCAGTTTTAATGAGTCTATATGGTGATGTTTATTTAAGAAACATATATCATGATTATCATTATTATCTGTTATTAATTTTGTTAGAATTTATTGATTTTAGCACTACATAATTTGTAAATTGTAATAATTTTGAATTAATACATTTTAATAGATATGTAATTTTTTTTCATTAGCTTTAATGAGTCTAAATGATGTTTATTTTTAAGAAACTTATATATTATTATTTATTATTAATTCATATATAATTTATCTATTTAAGCACTGTGTAATTGTATGTAAATGTATTTTCCATGAGTTTTTATGAATCACTTCTTTTGCTGTATATTTGATTGGGGTTTATTTTTGTAATCAGCCTGACCTAAGCCTTTATAATTTACACATGGTTTTATATCGTTTGACTAGGTTTTAAACTATACGTAAATTAGATGTGATTATTAAATACGATTAGAGAGTAAGATTCTTCATTTAGAGTCAATATTTGTGTGGGCCCCGGGGTCAAAAAGGTTAAGAACCCCTGAGCTAGAGAAGGTAACAGCAACAGTGCAATCTAACTCAAAGTCTAAACCGAGACTGTTCCACGTGTGTAATCGAACGATGACGTTTTGATGTTGCAGACATCAGGATCCAGCGGTTCATCATGAACGCCATCTGCGACGCCGACCTCACCAAGGTGACCACCTGCATGGAGCACGCCCTGACCGCCGTGTACCCGCGCACACGCTACAGCGCCGGCTGGGACGCCAAGCTGCTCTGGATCCCGCTCTCGTACATGCCGTCCTGCGTGGTCGACATCGGGCTCAAGCTGGTTCTGCCCCGTCCGTCCAAAAGTGTGTGACTCCCCCCTCCATTCATGGGAGAGAGTTAGTTGTGGTAACTTATAATAATTACTGATGTATTCATAAGTTAGGTGTGTAATCTTTCTTGTCAAAATATATTTCCTTAATTCATTTAGTTTAAAAAAAAAAAGGTGCAATTTACTGTTCATTTTGACTGTGATGTGCCTTTTTTTTGCCATACTCGGCCTATTTATGCTCCTTCAGCTTGAGGAATGAGCTTAGTCAAAACCAGAAAAATAAACGTAATTTATTTCAACACTTTATTTTTATTTTTCCATTATTTCTGTCATGTTTCCTGGATGGCTGAAATATTGCGTAAATTATTTTAAATCGTGTTTTGGTCGAGTCCTAAATTACAGAATGATTAGCAGGCTGAGTATTACATTTTAATAATAAATAGAGAAGGTTAAAACATTTTAAATTTTCATTAAAAGCGCGTTTGTCCCTTTTGTGTTTACCTTTTTGAAAAGAGCATAATTTCATAAACACGTTTCAATAAAGAGAAATTAATTGTCCATTCGTGCGGTTAAAACTTGAAAATGATTGGTATAGGGTACACTTATTAAAGACGAAAATTATATCTATATGCAATTAATCGCTATTACTTTTGAGTTAACTATGAACAAAATGCGATTATCGTGATTAAATATCTTAATTATATATTTTATATTTCAATATTTCAATCGTTTGACAGCCCTAATATACAAATATATATATATATATATATATATATATATATATATATATATATATATATATATATATATATATATATATATATATATATATATGTATATGTATACATATATATGTATATGTATGTATATATATAATATATATATATATATATATATATATATATATATGTATATATATATATATATATATATGTATATGTATACATATATATGTATATGTATATATATATATATATATATATATATATATATATATATATATACATATATATATATATATACATATATATATATATATATATATATATATATATATACATATATATATATATACATATATATATATATATATCTATATATATATATAGATAGATATATTCATAGTTAACTCAAAAGTAATAGCGATTAATTGCATATAGATATAATTTTCGTCTTTAATTATATATATATATATATATATATATATATATATATATATATATATATATATATATATATATATATATATATATATATATATACTGTACATACGTTAGGTCAGGAAAAAACACAGAAGCTAATTCATCCCTACAAGCCTGTTTCGCAGGTTTCTCTGCTCTTCAGGGGATTTTATAGTAAATAGTGAATACCCTGAAGAGCAGCGAAACCTGCGAAACAGGCTTGTTTCTCTGCTCTGGTATAGGGTACACTTATTAAAGACGAAAGTTATATCTATATGCAATTAATCGCTATTATTTTTGAGTTAACTATAAACAAAATGCGATTATCGCAATTAAATATCTTAATTATATATTTTATATTTTAATATTTCAATCGTTTGACAGCCCTAATATACATATATATATATATATATATATATATATATATATATATATATATATATATATATATATATATATATATATATATATATATATATATATATATATATATATATATATATATATATATGTATATGTATATATATATGTATATGTATATATATATGTACATATGTATATATATATATATATATGTATATATATAAATATATATGTATACGTATATATATATATACATATATATATATATATATGTACATATATATATATATATATATATATATATATATATGTACATATATATATATATATATATATATATATATATATATATATATATATATATATATATATATATATATATATATGTATATATATATATATATATATATGTACATATATATATATATATATATATATATATATATATATATATATATATATATATATATATATATATATATATATATATATACTGTACATACGTTAGGTCAGGAAAAAACATATATATACGTTAGGTCAGGAAAAAACACAGAAGCTAATTCATCCCTACAAGCCTGTTTCGCAGGTTTCTCTGCTCTTCAGGGGATTTTATAGTAAATAGTAAATCCCCTGAAGAGCAGTGAAACCTGCGAAACAGGCTTGTTTCTCTGCTCTTCAGGGGATTTTATAGTAAACAGTAAATCCCCTGAAGAGCAGGGAAACCTGCGAAACAGGCTTGTTTCTCTGCTCTTCAGGGGATTTTATAGTAAATAGTATATCCCCTAAAGAGCAGGGAAACCTTCGAAACAGTCTTGTAGGGATGAAATAGCCTCTGTTTTTTTTTCCTGACCTGACGTATATTTCGCTCTACCCCGATATTGAGCACTGTATAACGAATAAACCACAGAAACCTCGACTATGTACATATACATATGTATATATGTACATATACATATATGTATATATGTACATATACATATATATGTACATATACATACATGCAAGCCTATGCTAGCTAGCAAAGTGGACTAACATGGAGGCAAATGAGGAGTAAAGGCAAATGGATGTTATAGAACATTTTATTCTGATGGTTTGTGAAGATGCTTTTCAAGCCATTATCTGCAAAAAGAGAAGAGAAATTAGTCATTGTCAGTTAAAATGCCGAAAAATGGTATGTGCAATGTACCCTTCACTGCATGTCGTATGACAAAGTGAAACCAAGAATTAAAACTTCATTAAGTCTCGTTAAATACTGACGCTGTCCATCCAGCTGATGTAATCAGAGACGCGGGTAAAGACGGTGGGCTTCCTGTAGGCGTTGCAGCCAGAGGACGACACGAAGCTGGTCACGCCGTGCACGACCCACTTGCCGTTGACGCTGCAGTTCAGGGGGCCGCCAGAGTCGCCCTGCAGAATCACACAAAACCACTCATAACTTCTCTTTTCTTTGCAGTTTGATGCAAAACCTCCCAGTTCCCACATAGATGCAAGTCTGTGCAAGTCCCTGTGCTGTTTATGGACAAGTTGGGAACACTGTGGATGACATGTAGGGGGCGACAACATGGATAAACTTCAAATCGGGGGGTGGGGGGGGGGACTTGGTTGAAACATGCTGAGTCTGTCACCTGGCAACCGGATTCGCTGCCGCCTCCGGCACACACCATGGAGTTCTTCACCGTGCTACCCCACCATCCGTAGCTGGAGCACGTCCTGTGGTCCACCACTGGCAGGGAGGCCTGCTTCAGCTGGGCAGATATCTGTCCGCCCGCTGGACAACGCAGTAGAAAAATAATCATTCATTTAAAAGGAAATCGTAGGAAAATGTCAACGCTGTATTACAAACCAGCAACAAGACACTTGAAAAAAAATGTTCTCAATCTGATGCAACAAACCGCACTAACTTGCGGACGAGTAATGTGCGATACCACTGATTTTCTTACAGATCCCATACCAAGTAAAAATTAGGCTGGTATGGGTGATACCGATTGGATACTTAGTGCAAATATACCTAACGTGTCTGTTAAAATGTAAAAAGTAGAGATGTCCGATGTTATCGGCCGATAAATGCTTTAAAATGTAATATCGGAAATTATTCGCATCGTTTTTTTTATTATCGGTATCGTTTTTGTTTTTGTTTTATTAAATCCACATAAAAAACACAAGATACACTTACAATTAGTGCACCAACCCAAAAAATCTCCCTCCCCCATCTACACTCATTCACACAAAAGGGTTGTTTCTTTCTGTTATTAATATTCTGCTTCCTACATTATATATCAATATATATCAATACAGTCTGCAAGGGATACAGTCCGTAAGCACACATGATTGCGCGTGCTGCTGCTCCACTAATAGTACTAACCTTTAACAGTTAATTTTACTCATTTTCATTCATTACTAGTTTCTATGTAACTGTTTTTATATTGTTTTACTTTATTTTTTATTCAAGAAAATGTTTTTAATTTATTTATCTTATTTTATTTTATTATTATTTTTAAAATGACGTTATCTTCACCATACCTGGTTGTCCAAATTAGGCATAATAATGTGTTAACTCCAGGACTGTATATATCGGTTGATATCGGTATCGGTAATTAAGAGTTGGATAATATCGGAATATTGGATATCGGCAAAAAAGCCATTATCGGACATCCCTAGTAAAAAGTTGTGTATTTTTAAATAATATATACATTAAACATCAGTATAAATGTATGAAAAAAGAGCAAAAAAAAAATTGAATTTAATGACATAAAGCTGAAAGTTTTAAACTATTAATAATATTTAATATACTTAGTCACCTACAACACAAAGTTGTGTCTTTAAATACAGACACACACACACACACACATGCACACACATTTATGTGTATATATATATGTTTATGTATGTATTTATGTATGTATATATGTGTATATATATATATATATATATATATATATATATATATATATATATATATATATATATATATATATATATACTGTACATACGTTAGGTCAGGAAAAAACACAGAAGCTAATTAATCCCTACAAGCCTGTTTCGCAGGTTTCTCTGCTCTTCAGGGGATTTTATAGTAAATAGTAAATACCCTGAAGAGCAGCAAAACCTGCAAAACAGGCTTGTTTCTCTGCTCTGGTATAGGGTACACTTATTAAAGACGAAAATTATATCTATATGCAATTAATCGCTATTATTTTTGAGTTAACTATGAACAAAATGCGATTATCGCGGTTAAATATCTTAATTATGTATTTTATATTTCAATATTTCAATCGTTTGACAGCCCTAATATACATATATATATATATATATATATATATATATATATATATATATATATATATATATATATATATATATATATATATATGTATATATATATATATATATATATATATATATATATATATATATATATGTATATATATATATATATATACATATATATATATATATATATATATATATATATATATATATATATATATATATATATATATATATATATATATATATATATATATATATATATATATATATATATATGTATGTGTGTATATTTGTTTTAGCATTTTTTTTTAAATAAAAAAATGTCAAAGTATGTGGCCTTTGGTGGAAAAGCACCCCTTTTCTAAAATATTAGAAGCTCTCAATATGAAAATAAAATATACTTAATGTATAAACAAAGTTTAGTTAGTTAGTTAATTAAAAAAGAAAATAATACTAACTGTTTGAAAATGACAACAGCCATAATAAACACAGTTAAATGAACAACTGAACATTATTATTTTCATACAGGCAGAATTTCTGACACACTAGCTTATGCAGTTACACTATTGTATTATTAATATGTTTATTCTATTCTTAAATGAGAAAAAAAACATCAGTAAAAAGGTAGGAAAAAATGACCAAAAAAAATGCTATGTAACGAGAAAAAGCTGACATTTTCTTACTAATAATTAATAATAATATACCTAGTCACCTGTAATACAAAGCTGACACAATAAAATAATGTCTATATGGCCCCTGCATACTTTGACTTTTCAGTATGTGGCCTTTGGTGGAAAGAGTTTAGACACCCCTCAACTAAAGTATCAAAAGTTGAAACATTTTGATTTGAGAATCGATATCAGAGCATAAAGATCTGGTATTGGTGGTATCGATATTTCATTAATACAGCGTTTTTCAACCACTGTGCCGTGAGATACAGTCTGGTATGCCATGGGAGATTATCTAATTTCACCTATTTGGGTTAAAAATATTTTTTGCAAACCAGTAATTATAGTCTACAAATGATGTGTTGTTGTTGAGTGTCGGTGCTGTCTAGAGCTCGGCAGAGTAACCGTGTAATACTCTTCCATATCAGTAGGTGGCAGCCGGTAGCTAATTGCTTTGTCGATGTCGGAAACAGCGAGAGGCAGTGAGTGCCCCTAAGAAAAGGCATTGAAGCTTAGGGAAGGCTATGCAGAAAGAAACTAAAACTGAACTGGCTACAAAGTAAACAAAAACAGAATGCTGGACGACAGCAAAGACTTACTGTGGAGCAAAGACGGCGTCCACAATGTACATCCGAACATGACATGACAATCAACAATGTCTTTGAAATCTAACGAGAAAAAGTTGCAATGTTGACACAAAAGCTGCCATGCAGGCTGTTTTTTTCTTTTGTCTTTCTTCATTTTTCTTTTTTTTGCCATTGCTCCAAAAAAAAAAAATAATGACAAAAAATCCATGTTATAATGAATTATTTTCGGGGCTCCAATTACTTCAAATATTTCACTTTAAATTTGTTTTATGTGGTAAATATTGCATATATTGTGTAGTAGCCATATAAAAACATAAAAGTTTTCTTTGACAAAAGCGCATAAAACAAACAAAAATAATAGTTCCAGCATAAAATGGACAGATATATCTGAAGTTGATCTCGTAACTTAAGTGTTGAAAGTAAAAGAAAAACCTAATGAAAATGTATCACTTTATGAGTGGGGCACCTTTTGGATCACAAATATATTTAGTGATTTTTTATTTATCTTTTCACTGTGATTACTCAAAAATATAAAATAATTAAAATCAATGGTGTCCTGCATTATTGATATTTTAGGGCTCTAACTACTAAATAATGCATATTTCAGTTTTACTATGAAAAAACTAAGTTGTTTTTGACAGAAAAGCCATAAAACTTTTTTTTTTAATTTGTATTACTTTATATCAACTTGAAGTTGATATAGAGATTTACTGTAAGCGTTAAATAATTTAAAAAACCTAATAAAAATGTATCACTTTATGAGTGGGGCACCTTTTGGATCCCAAATATATTTAGTGATTTTTTATTTATCTTTTCACTGTGATTACTCAAAAATATAAAAGAATTAAAATCAATGGTGTCCTGCATTGTTGATCTTTTAGGGCTCTAATTACTAAATACTGCATATTTCAGTTTTACTATAAAAAAACTAAGTTGTTTTTGACAGAAAAGCCATAAAACATTTTTTTTAATTTGTATTACTTTATATCAACTTGAAGTTGATATAGAGATTTACTGTAAGCGTTAAATAATTAAAAAAAAAAAAAAAAATGTATCACTTTATGAGTGGGGCACCTTTTGGATCCCAAATATATTTAGTGATTTTTTATTTATCTTTTCACTGTGATTACTCAAAAATATGAAATAATTAAAATCAATGGTGTCCTGCATTATTGATCTTTTAGGGCTCTAATTACCAAATACTGCATATTTCAGTTTTACTGTAAAAAAACTAAGTTGTTTTTGACAGAAAAGCCATAAAACATTTTTTTTAATTTGTATTACTTTATATCAACTTGAAGTTGATATAGAGATTTACTGTAAACGTTAAATAATTTATAAAAAAAATAATAATCTGACTTATTTTTAACATTTAACGGGCCTTAATAAAGAAATACAAATAATAATAAATAATCTCCCAACCCTAAGGAATATTTGAAAAATAAATTTAAAAAAATCTTAATAAATCAACCATATTGATCACAATAAAAGGGTAATTTTTCATTTATCTTTATTGTATTTAAAAAAAAATAACTAAAGAAAACAAAGCTGACTCACTCTGTGTGCGTCCCCATCCGGTGATGTAACAGGGGTTGTTGTGGGGCAGGACCTGGCCAGAGGGTGGGAGGGCACCCAGCTGGACGTAGCTGTTGAGGGACGCGTCAGAGGACAGGCGCAGGAGAGCGATGTCCCACCTAACGCAGATAACCCACATTACCCAGCGAAACAAAATGTGTCACGTAAACAGTAAAGCATTGGCATGGTGCGTTCAAGGGACTTCCTAAAAATCAGCCTACTGACCCTCCAGCAACATTGTTTGGGTTCCACCTGGGGTGCAGGTGGACACGACTCACGCTCATGTACTGCTCTCTGCCCTCCTGGCTGTTGATGTTGTGATCTCCCAGAACCACGCGCCAAGTCCTGGAGCTGGGGCGGAGCGGATACAAAACAAAGGTTCAGGGATAGCCCAAACCAGTTTTTCGTGTTTTAGGCGCCGTCGGAAGAGCGGCCGTGCCAGCAACTTGAGGGTTCCCCGGTTCGATCCCCGCCTTCTACCAACCTCGTCACGGCCGTTGTGTCCTCGAGCGAGACATGTCACCCTTGCTCCTGATGGGTGGTGGTTAGGGCCTTGTGTGGCAGCTCCCGCCATCAGTGTGTGAATGTGTGTGTGAATGTGGAAACGGTGTCAAAGCGCTTTGAGTACCTTGAAGGTAGAAAAGCGCTATACAAGTATAACCCATTGTGGAGGATGCATGTATGTTTAAGAGTTATTTCTCTATTCATAGCCATAGTACTTTTCCTTTGTATATTCTACCAGTCTCTCTTTGTCTTCAGATTAGTGTCTTAACCCTTGGAATGATGGGGGTTTTCTTTGTGTGCAAAGGAGTTGGCATTTCCGTTGGAATGCCAGATCAACTAGAGTAGCCGATATGAATGTATTGGTTAAGTTGATCTCCTAAAGCTTCAGTAAAACTTGAAAATATTCCAATTCTGTCTTGGTGGTCCTTCTTTCTCAGCATATATGTCATCGAAAGAATTTGGGATTGACCAGTAACTTAGATTCCCTGGGAGGGAGAGCTGGTCGACGCAACACCATTTACCATTTTAGACTGATACTGCTCAACTGTTGGTTCGACATTGATACCAACCTTGTTTTCTCCTTTCCTTGTCACGGTAATTCGTATGCATGTACTTTGCTTGATGCAAAAAACATGTTCGAAGTGTAAAATTCTGATTCGCTGAATGAAGAAATTTAAATTATAAAATTTTTATTATATTAATCGTCACTTTAAGTTATGCAATACTGCAGCAGGGATGTACGGTATACCGGTACAGATAAAGTACCGCAGTACTAATGAATTAAAAACGGTACTGTACTGCTTCTGAAAAATTCCGGTATTTTTTTTTTCCGGACATGTCGGCGCGCCGTCGTCACGCCGTGACATTGCTAGGGAAACGAGCAAGAGACGTACACGCGCGGAGTACTTACAAGCACTCTCTGAGGAGAGTATTTGGCAAGCACCGTTTTGTCCTACTAATTTCAGCGATCCTTGAGCTCATCGTGGTTTGTTTACATGTACAACTTTCTCCGACGCTGCCACAGAAATCCGTGTTTCATGCCACCCCTTCTTTGTCTCATTTTGTCCACCAAACGTTTTACACTGTGCGTGAATGCACGAACGTGAGCTTTGTTGATGTTATTGACTTGCTGGAGTGCTTATCAGGGATATTTGGTCAATCCATGACTGCAAGCTAATCGATGCTAACATGCTATTTAGGCTACCTGTATGTACATATTGCATCATTATGCCTCGTTTGTAGGTATATTTGAGCTCATTTAGTTTGCTTTGCTTATGTCCTCTGTGTATTTAATTTATTTGTGCATGTCTCATGACACGTTATCTGTATGTAATATTGATAGTTGTTTGTGTGCCATGTTGTTCCAGACCACAGTAAATATTACCCAGCTTACATAACTTTTTGGCTTTATCTTTTAGATATTTTTTAAATAAGTAACTACGTGATAGTTTGGGTTTTTGGATCGGAAATTGAGTTTTTGTTTTTTCCCAATGCCCAATTAGATCCCTAGTTTACGATTTTAAGATGATGATGATGATGATGATTTTGCTCGGAGCTCTCACCGGTCGACACAGTGAGCGGCGGTCATGACCCATCCTCTTTTGATGAGAGTTCCTCCGCAGGTGTGGTGGAAGTTGCTGCCAGATTTGTACTGAAGAGAGATCTGATGAAACAGTGATAGATTTGGGTTACAGAGCGCTTTGCAGGATGCCAGGATGCTAATTATTAAAGGAACCAAAGCTGCGGCCGGTGGATTTTTATGGGGGTTAATTGGTGTCTTTATTGCGAAAGCTTTTTATTTTATTTTTTACACTGAATTTATTTAACTGAATTTTGTGAACTGAATTTTTTTTTTTTACAACAAATTACACTGACAATTTAATTGAAAATAAATTGTTAGCAACATGCATGTGTTTAAAAATTCAGTGTGTAAAAAAATCAGTGTAAAAATTCATTGTTTGAAAATTCCGTTTTTTGAAATTCAATGTTTAAAATTCAGTTTTAAAAATGTTGTAAAGGAATTCAGTGTGAAAATGTTATTGTTGAAAAATTCAGTTTTTTTAAATTCAAGGTTTATAATTCAGTTTTTAAAATTTCAAATTCAGTGTAAAAAAAAAATCATTGTTTAAAAAATGCGTGTTTTAAAATTCAATGTTTAAAATGTTATGTATGAAAAATCAGGGTTTAAAAATTCAATGTTTAAAATTCAGTTTTAAAAATGTTGTAAAGGAATTCAGTGTGAAAATGTTTTCGTTTAGAAATTCAGTTTTTAAAAATTCAAGGTTCATAATTCAGTTTTTAAAATTTCAAATTCTGTGTAAAAAAAAATCATTGTTTAAAAAATGTGTGTTTTAAAATTCAATGTTTAAAATGTTATGTATGAAAAATCAGTGTTTAAAAATTCAATGTTTAAAATTCAGTTTTAAAAATGTAAAGGAATTCAGTGTGAAAATGTTCTCATTTAAAAATTCTGTTTTTAAAAATTCAAGGTTCATAATTCAGTTTTTAAAATTTCAAATTCTGTGTAAAAAAAATCATTGTTTAAAAAATGTGTGTTTTAAAATTCAATGTTTAAAATGTTATGTATGAAAAATCAGTGTTTAAAAATTCAATGTTTAAAATTCAGTTTTAAAAATGTTGTAAAGGAATTCAGTGTGAAAATGTTCTCGTTTAAAAATTCAGTTTTTAAAAATTCAAGGTTCATAATTCAGTTTTTAAAATTTCAAATTCTGTGTAAAAAAAAATCATTTTTAAAAAAACGTGTGTTTTAAAATTCAATGTTTAAAATTTTATGTATGAAAAATCAGTGTTTAAAAATTAAATGTTTAAAATTCAGTTTTAAAAATGTTGTAAAGGAATTCAGTGTGAAGATGTTATCGTTTAAAAATTCAGTTTTTTTTAATTCAAGGTTCATAATTCAGTTTTTAAAATTTCAAATTCTGTGTAAAAAAAAATCATTGTTTAAAAAATGTGTGTTTTAAAATTCAATGTTTAAAATGTTATGTATGAAAAATCAGTGTTTAAAAATTCAATGTTTAAAATTCAGTTTTAAAAATGTTGTAAAGGAATTCAGTGTGAAAATGTTCTCGTTTAAAAATTCAGTTTTTAAAAATTCAAGGTTCATAATTCAGTTTTTAAAATTTCAAATTCTGTGTAAAAAAATCATTTTTAAAAAATGTGTGTTTTAAAATTCAATGTTTAAAATGTTATGTATGAAAAATCAGTGTTTAAAAATTCAATGTTTAAAATTCAGTATTAAAAATGTTGTAAAGGAATTCAGTGTGAAAATGTTCTCGTTTAAAAATTCAGTTTTTAAAAATTCAAGGTTCATAATTCAGTTTTTAAAATTTCAAATTCTGTGTAAAAAAAATCATTGTTTAAAAAATGTGTGTTTTAAAATTCAATGTTTAAAATGTTATGTATGAAAAATCAGTGTTTAAAAATTCAATGTTTAAAATTCAGTTTTAAAAATGTAAAGGAATTCAGTGTGAAAATGTTCTCGTTTAAAAATTCCGTTTTTAAAAATTCAAGGTTCATAATTCAGTTTTTAAAATTTCAAATTCTGTGTAAAAAAATCATTGTTTAAAAAATGTGTGTTTTAAAATTCAATGTTTAAAATGTTATGTATGAAAAATCAGTGTTTAAAAATTCAATGTTTAAAATTCAGTTTTAAAAATGTTGTAAAGGAATTCAGTGTGAAAATGTTCTCGTTTAAAAATTCAGTTTTTAAAAATTCAAGGTTCATAGTTCAGTTTTTAAAATTTCAAATTCTGTGTAAAAAAAAATCATTGTTTAAAAAATGTGTGTTTTAAAATTCAATGTTTAAAATGTTATGTATGAAAAATCAGTGTTTAAAAATTGAATGTTTAAAATTCAGTTTTAAAAATGTTGTAAAGGAATTCAGTGTGAAAATGTTGTCGTTTAAAAATTAAGTTTTTAAAAAATTCAAGGTTCGTAATTCAGTTTTTAAAATTTCAAATTCTGTGTAAAAAAAAATCATTGTTTAAAAAATGTGTTTTTTAAAATTCAATGTTTAAAATGCTACGTATGAAAAATCAGTGTTTAAAAATTCAATGTTTAAAATTCAGTTTTAAAAATGTTGTAAAGGAATTCAGTGTGAAAATGTTCTCGTTTAAAAATTCAGTTTTTAAAAATTCAAGGTTCATAATTCAGTTTTTAATATTTCAAATTCTGTGTAAAAAAAAATCATTGTTTAAAAAATGTGTGTTTTAAAATTCAATGTTTAAAATTTTATGTATGAAAAATCAGTGTTAAAAAATTTGCTGCTTCAAAAAGAAAGGCTCACTTCCGTTTAATTAAAACTGAAGCAATCGATCGTGTCTCAGAACCAACCAATGAGGTGTCAAGTTTGAAGTCACGTGACAAGGGTCTTGCAAAACTGCATACAAAAGGCAGTTAACTGGGCTTGCTGGGCATAATACAACATAATTAACATTTCAATGCGGTCCGCCGGATATTTTTAAACCATAGACATGATTCTAATGGTTAAAATCTGCACTTGGGGGCGGGGCTTGTTTACACAGCAGCAAGCCCGCTACACGAGTGTCAGATGGAGGCAGATTTCTACAACAAAGTTCTGCAGAAAAGTGATATTAATATCAAATTTGTGAATGTTTTTTACCCTTTACGTTCATATTTAGCCGTGTTTTTGTTGCTCTTGCTCGATTATAAAAAATGTTGATCAACTTTCATATATTCTCAATATTCAGTGTTTTATTGTCCATAGTAAATTTAGTAAATCCTACATTCTGTATTTTCATGTACATTCTGAGCATCATAGTCAGTAAAAAAGCTACAATTTAATTTTGTTTTTGAGATGGTCTGTTATGTTTCAATATCAATCATTATTGTGTTAGTGATTGTACCATCGTGTGATCAGTTTCTATTCTTTTTTGCGGAGTCTTGGGATTTTTTTCCACTAATGCACAGCAATCTCCACTGTTTAAAATGTTTATAAAAATGGATCCAAGCACATACATCAGATTAAATGGCGTGTAACCTGCCTTTTTCTACAAACCCGTGTCACGTGACTTCAAACTTGACACCTCATTGGCTGGCGCTGAGGCAGGATCGATCGCTTCAGTCTTAATTTACAGGAAGTGGGTCTTGCATTTTGAAGCAGTGAATTTTTATATTGTGAATTTTTTAAACACTGAATTTTTTGCATCAAATTAATTGAAAAAAAAATTGTTTGCAAAATGCACGTGTTTCAAAATTCAGTGTCTTAAAATTGAGTGTAAAAAAAGTCAGTGTTTCACAAATGAGTGTATAAAAATTCAGTGTAAAAAAATTCAGTGTTTAAAAAAATCAGTGTAAAAAAATCAGCCTGAAAAAATTCAGTGTTTAAAAAAATCAGTCTAAAAAAATTCAGTGTTTAAAAATTTACAGTATAAAAATTTGCTGCTTCAGTGGGTTTTGCATTTTGAAGCAGCAAAATTCAGTGTAAAAAAATTCAGTGTTTAAAAAAATCAGTGTAAAAAAAATCAGCCTAAAAAACTTCAGTGTTTAAAAAAATCAGTCTAAAGAAATTCAGTGTTTAAAAATTCACAGTATAAAAATTTGCTATACTTTTTATACTGTGAATTTTTAAACACTGAATTTTTTTACACGGATTTTTTTTAAACACCGAATTTTTTCAGGCTGATTTTTTTTACACTGATTTTTTTAAACACTGAATTTTTTTCGCACTGAATTTTTATACACTCATTTGTGAAAGACTGAATTTTTTTACACTGAATTTTAAAACACTGAATTTTGAAACACATTCATTTTGCAAGCACTTTTTTTTTTTTTATTACATTTTTTGTATAATTTGATGCAAAAAAATTCAGCTCACAAAATTAAATCGCAAAAAATTCAGTAACATACATTCAGTGTCCAAAAAAAGCTTTTGAAATAAAAACACAAATTAATTAAAATTAAATTTAATTAATTAATTTGATTTTCCTTTGTGGCACTGACACTACTGAATATTAGTTTATATATCCACATGCTTGAATAACGTCATTTTTTATATTAAACAAAAACAAAGTGAGGAAGGGGCCATTTTCAAGAATGGAGTGTTAAAAATGTGTAATGGGGCCAAAATCCTAAAACGTAAACAAACAAATTCGTGGCCCCATGACTGAACCTAGTGGGACACCACCCATTCAATCCAAATGGAGCCAGCAATATTGTTCTACGTACTGTTTTATTTTGTCCTAAAAAAAAAAAAAAAAATCTTACCTGCCAGGGCCAAGAGTTAGGTCTGGCCACTTCTCCTCCAACAACTCTCTCCTCGGCCTCGTCTTCCTCCAAGAACCTGGGCTGGGGCTCCAGCTCAGCCAGCACTAATCCCAAGCAAAGGAACACCAAGCCGTAAAGTCAGCCATCATGTATTCAAATGAGGTTAAAACAGGAAGAAGTGGACGAATCTTACCAAGGGCGGCGAGCGACGTCAGCAACAGAAACCTAAGCATGTCTGCAGTCCCCAAAAAGCAATGTACACTTCCCATTTTTTGGTCCTCCACTTCTTTTATACTCACAGGACGTCCTGTCCAAACAACACCTGTGTGCATCTCACACTTATCGCTACACAAGCGGGACATGCGGACTCATTTATCGAAAAGCTGACTCAGTTTTTCCACTTGTTGCCACATAATATTCAACCTTTGTGGTGGAAAAAATATTTAGAGTGCAGAATATTGAGAAATGTTAGCATTAACAAAATAGCATGAAAATAATCTTTAATTCTCAATTAGACAAAAACATATTCTGAATGCCTATTTTATGTTTTCATACCCCTTTTTATTTTTATTTTTTTTTTTTTTTGCCTGTTCACCTTCTCAGGCAAACCATATAGTTGATGTAGATCAGGGGTCACCAACCTTTTTGAAAGCAAGAGCTACTTCTTGGGTACTGATTAATGCGAAGGGCTACCAGTTTGATACACACTTAAATAAATTGCCAGAAATAGCCAATTTGCTCAATTTACCTTTAACTCTCTGTTATTATTAATAATCAATGATATTTACACTTAATTGAACAGGTTAAAAGAGGAGAAAACACAGAAAAAATGACAATTCAATTTTGAAACATAGTTTACCTTCAATTTCGACTCTTTAAAATTCAAAATTCAACCGAAAAAAAGAAGAGAAAAACTTACAAAAAAGAATTTATGGAACATCATTAGTAATTTTTCCTGATTAAGATTAATTTTAGAATTTTGATGACATGTTTTAAATAGGTTAAAATCCAATCTACACTTTGTTAGAATATATAACAAATTGGACCAAGCTATATTTCTAACAAAGACAAATCATTATTTCTTCTAGAATTTCCAGAACAAAAATTTTAAAAGAAATTCAAAAGACTTTGAAATAAGATTTAAATTTGATTCTACAGATGTTCTAGATTTGACAGAATCATTTTTTTGAATTTTAATCATAATAAGTTTGAAGAAATATTTCACAAATATTCTTCGTCGAAAAAAGACATATTATTATTTGGTGCAGGAGGGGATAGAAAGAGAGAAAAAAGGAAGACAGAGGGGTAAATTGTGGGCACAAGAGGGGGATAAGACAGAGAGACAAAAACAACAACAGGAAACACAACAATAACAATAACAATAACAACAACAATAGAACAACATCGGCAAATAGGATATGCACAAATATGATGGTAAAAGTGATAGCAAAGAAGCAGTTAGAGAAATAAATAATAATACAGAAATGACAATGAAAATTATTACACTACAAATGGAGCAATACAAATACCAATAGAAATAGCACTATTGATAATGAATAATAACAATAATTACCTCTATTATCAACAATACAGTTGTTCAAATGCAACAATACATATATGTAATGATAACTACAAATACTAAAGAAAGCAGATAAATGGAGGGGAAGAAAGAGAAGCCAACTATATTAACCTTGTAGATTGTTATAGTAACAATAAATTAAGCTTTGTCAGTGTGCCGTGTGTTTCCCAGTTTCTCGTGTGTTACCCAGTGTCATGTTTTCATGCCCTGAGCTGACCTTCAGTGGCACAGAGCCTGAGTTACAGCGTCCAAATACACCTGTTGATCTAAAAATCTGTCTCACGGCTTGCAATGAAGTGTTTCCGCTCTCGCAAACATCACGCTTTCATCGAAATTGAACGGACCGAACGTGACCTTCGTTAAGTTTTGTGCAAAGCGTTTCGCGACGACACACGTGCGGCCCGCGTTAAGCTTTTCAATCCGGTCCACCGGACATTCCCAAATAATTTTTTTAGATCTGAAAGTTAGAAAGTGTAGCTGCCATTATGATGTTTACACATGACTGTAAGTCTTGAACTATGTAAAGTATTTCAATGGTTGGAATCTGCGCTTTTGGATGCTATACCAGTTACTATGGTAATCTAATTAGTTACTACCACCCGAACGCCTCCCTAGGGAGGTGTTTAGGGCACTTCCGACCGGCAGGAGGCCACGGGGAAGACCCAGGACACGTTGGGAAGACTATCTCTCCCGGCTGGCCTGGGGACGCCTCGGGATCCCCCGGGAGGAGCTGGACGAAGTGGCTGGGGAGAGAGAAGTCTGGGCTTCTCTGCTTAGGCTACTGCCCCCGCGACCCCACCTCGGATAAGCGGAAGAAAATGGATGGATGGATGGATGGTAATCTAATTAGTTACTATGGTCATCTAATTAGTTACTATTAGGAATGTCCGATAATGGCTTTTTGCCGATATCCAATATTCCGATATTGACCAAACCCTTAATTACCGATACCGATATCAACCGATACCGATATATACAGTCGTGGAATTAACACATTATTATGGCTAATTTGGACAACCAGGTATGGTGAAGATAAGGTCCTTTTTTTTCAAATTAAAAAAATTAAATAAATTAAAAACATTTTCTTGAATAAAAAAGAAAGTAAAACAATATAAAAACAGTTACATAGAAACTAGTAATTCATGAAAATGAGTAAAATGAACTGTTAAAGGTTAGTACTATTAGTGGACCAGCAGCACGCACAATCATGTGTGCTTACGGACTGTATCCCTTGCAGACTGTATTGATATATATTGATATATAATGTAGGAAGCAGAATATTAATAACAGAAAGAAACAACCCTTTTGTGTGAATTAATGGGGGAGGGAGTTTTTTGGGTTGGTGCACTAATTGTAAGTGTATCTTGTGTTTTTTATGTTGATTTAATTAAAAAAACAAACAAACAAAAAACGATACCGATAATAAAAAAAAACAATACTGATAATTTCCGATATTACATTTTAAAGCATTTATCGGCATCTCTAGTTAATATGGTAATCTACATCACAGCAGCTCAGACGAGGCACCAAGCAGTGTGGGCGGGAAGCGTTTCCACAGGAGATTTTCACAACAAAGTTCTAAAGCTTAGTGATATATCAGATATGTCAGATTGTAGGTGGATTTATTTTGTACCCTTCGCGTTCATATTCCACTGTTGCATTTTTGTTGCATCGAAATATGTCGATCGAAAGGGGGTGTGACGTTCATATTAGGTCAATATTCAGTGTTTTATCCTTCATAGAAAAATTTAAAATTTCCATTAACGTTTTTTAAGGCGGTCTGTCATAACGTTTTTAGCATTCAATCAGACATTATTGTGAAGTTTTGTATTAGTGTCCCTAAAAATAGATATACCGGCCCGCAGACACATTTTTTTCTCTAAATGTGGCCCCCAGAGTCAAAATAATTGCCCTGGCCTGGACTGACACTATTTGTTTTTATATATGAAAATAAAAACATACCATTCATATCCGGAGGGTGGCGGTAATGCACTAACTTAGTTGGCAACCGCCGTGAACAACCACGAAGAAGAAGAAGAAGCTACTTCCGCCTGTAGCTACCTCTCCTCACACAAAAATGGTAAGCTAAGTTCGACATGTATTACTATTTAGTGACTATTTGGTAGTTTATTAGTAATTAAATGTGTGTTTTGATGGACATAAAAGTGAATTTATCCACTGGTCTTATTAAAACATGCTGGTAAGGTAGCAAGCTAACACTTTAGCTAGACGGCCCTCTATTAGTCGCATTCATTCATTCATTCATTCATTCATTAGTCAAAATACTTTACATTCACAAATGGTCTATATTTGCCTTTCGTGGGTTATAATGTTCTATACAGTAAAGTTTGATAACGTCGTGGTCCGTTTGCTGCCGGGAAAGAGGAAGAGTCAATGCAAGCTAAAGCTAACAGCTGCTTTAGTAGCCAGCTGTCAGTTTCCTGCTTTGATTGCAACACCTCTGATTAATGTTCATCAAACTACATTTAACTCTTATCTTGATAAATAAGTTGAGTTGAGTTTGTTTGGAACATGCATGCATGCATACAACATGATGCGTCACAATTTCCAGTTTCTCTATTCAACATGTTCGAAAAGGAGTAGGAAGAAGCAGAGTTTATTTAATCCTGCCCCTTTTTCCTTTTACATAGCAGTTGCTAACACTTTTGTTCACTTCCTGTTCTCAATTTATTCACAATATACTCCATAAGTAAGAACAATAAAAATAAATAAATAATTGGTGAAGTGAGTTATATTCCATACGGTGAGATGAGTGAGATTATCTAGAAAATGAATGGATGGATGAAATTAATTCAGAATGTTTATCATGGTTCTTCTTCTTTGTACTTTATAAACACTTTAAGTTTGAAGAGTTTCTTGAAGTGGATCATATTAATACATTGTATGATATATATCATATATATATATATATATATATATATATATATATATATATATATATATATATATATATATATATATATATATATAACAGGGGCCGTACTTATCAAGCTTCTTAGAATTACTCCTAAGAAGTCTGCTAAGAGTTGACTTAAGAGTAAATAAATTCTTCGCTGAAAGCTGCACTTAAAAGTTAGTTATCAAGCGTCTTACTCACACTTTCAGCGAAGTGTAGGACTGAATCTTAAGTGTCACACTCAGAGCTGAATTACGACATTACTATGTGCCGTAAACGGAATTTTAGGTGACGTCATTTCTGTGTCCATAGAAATGACCAATCACGGAAGGGAATCCGTTGTCTAAGAATAAAGAAATATCTTGGAAATATTTAATTGGACAATGGGAGTGTATATTTTGACAATAAACTGCAAAATAATACAAAACAAACTAGTCCCCGCCGGCACTCACGCTACCGCTCCCTCTCTTCTCTCGCCCACACACTCACTGACGTCACTCACCTCACGGCCACACACATACGCTACTGTCGTAACATTTTCTTTCCAATTCATTAATTAGGCAACTAATTTGAAACTGGTGTAGGTGGCTCTATATATACTAGCCCACTGCAGCCACATGCAGAAATCAACAAGGAATGGAAAAGTATTAAATCTGTGACAAAAATAATATCCGCTCTGTCTAAACGATACTGTTTGATCAGCTGCTCGTCATCAAAAAAAACAAACATTGTTCTGTTCCCTGAACGTTCGCGCACATCTCTCTCGCCTCAGTGCCATCCCCTGCTGGCAACTCCTAACCACTTAAGACACCTCTGAAGGTCTCTTAAATATCGTGGAGAGTAGGAGTGATTCTTAGACTTAAGAACGTTGATAAAAAGCTTTTATTCTTAAGTTTGAGAGTAGGACTAAATTTCGCAAATTCTCAGGACTTAAGTGTAAAATGGCACTCTAAGAAGCTTGATAAGTACGGCCCCAGATTTAAAAAAATCTGATATATATATATATATATATATATATATATATATATATATATATATATATATATATATATATATATATATATATATATAACTGAAATTTTCAGGATTTTTTAAAATCAGATTTTTAAAAATCTGTTCTATATATATATATATATATATATATATATAACTGAAATTTTCAGGATTTTTTAAAATCAGATTTTTAAAAATCTGTTCTATATATATATATATATATATATATATATATATCCTGAAAATTTCAGTTATATATATATATATATATTTATACAGTGGGGCAAAAAAGTATTTAGTCAGCCACCCATTGACAATCAATGGGTGGCTGACTAAATACTTTTTTGCCCCACTGTATATAACTGAAATTTTCAGGATTTTTTTAAATCAGATTTTTTAAAATCTGTTCTATATATATATATATATATATATATATATATATATATATATATATATATATATATATATATATATATATATATATATATATATATATATATATATATATATATATATATATATATATATATATATATATATATATATATATATATATATATATATATAGAACAGATTTTTAAAAAATCTGATTTTGAAAAATCCTGAAAATTTCAGTTATATATATATATATATATATATATATATACATATATATGTATATATATATATATATATATATATATATATATATATATACATATATATGTATATATATATATATATATATATATATATATATATATATATATATATATATATATATATATATATATATATATATATATATATGTGTATATATATATATATGTGTATATATATATATATATATATACATATATATATATATATATACACATATATATATATATATATATATATATATATATATATATATATATATATATATATATATATATATATATATATATATATACATATATATGTATATATATATATATATATACATATATATATATATATATACATATATATATATATATATATATATATATATATATATATATATATATATGTATATATATATATATATATATGTATATATATATATATATATACATATATATGTATATATATATATATATATATATATATATATATATATATATATATATATATATATATATATATATATATATATGTGTATATATATATATATATATATACGTATATATGTATATGTATATATATATATATGTATATATATACGTATATATATATATATACATATATATGTATATACAGGTAAAAGCCAGTAAATTAGAATATTTTGAAAAACTTGATTTATTTCAGTAATTGCATTCAAAAGGTGTAACTTGTACATTATATTTATTCATTGCACACAGACTGATGCATTCAAATGTTTATTTCATTTCATTTTGATGATTTGAAGTGGCAACAAATGAAAATCCAAAATTCCGTGTGTCACAAAATTAGAATATTACTTAAGGCTAATACAAAAAAGGGATTTTTAGAAATGTTGGCCAACTGAAAAGTATGAAAATGAAAAATATGAGCATGTACAATACTCAATACTTGGTTGGAGCTCCTTTTGCCTCAATTACTGCGTTAATGCGGCGTGGCATGGAGTCGATGAGTTTCTGGCACTGCTCAGGTGTTATGAGAGCCCAGGTTGCTCTGATAGTGGCCTTCAACTCTTCTGCGTTTTTGGGTCTGGCATTCTGCATCTTCCTTTTCACAATACCCCACAGATTTTCTATGGGGCTAAGGTCAGGGGAGTTGGCGGGCCAATTTAGAACAGAAATACCATGGTCCGTAAACCAGGCACGGGTAGATTTTGCGCTGTGTGCAGGCGCCAAGTCCTGTTGGAACTTGAAATCTCCATCTCCATAGAGCAGGTCAGCAGCAGGAAGCATGAAGTGCTCTAAAACTTGCTGGTAGACGGCTGCGTTGACCCTGGATCTCAGGAAACAGAGTGGACCGACACCCGCAGATGACATGGCACCCCAAACCATCACTGATGGTGGAAACTTTACACTAGACTTCAGGCAACATGGATCCTGTGCCTCTCCTGTCTTCCTCCAGACTCTGGGACCTCGATTTCCAAAGGAAATGCAAAATTTGCTTTCGTCAGAAAACATGACTTTGGACCACTCAGCAGCAGTCCAGCTCTTTTTTCCAGGGTCAACGCAGCCGTCTACCAGCAAGTTTTAGAGCACTTCATGCTTCCTGCTGCTGACCTGCTCTATGGAGATGGAGATTTCAAGTTCCAACAGGACTTGGCGCCTGCACACAGCGCAAAATCTACCTGTGCCTGGTTTACGGACCATGGTATTTCTGTTCTAAATTGGCCCGCCAACTCCCCTGACCTTAGCCCCATAGAAAATCTGTGGGGTATTGTGAAAAGGAAGATGCAGAATGCCAGACCCAAAAACGCAGAACAGTTGAAGGCCACTATCAGAGCAACCTGGGCTCTCATAACACCTGAGCAGTGCCAGAAACTCATCGACTCCATGCCACGCCGCATTAACGCAGTAATTGAGGCAAAAGGAGCTCCAACCAAGTATTGAGTATTGTACATGCTCATATTTTTCATTTTCATACTTTTCAGTTGGCCAACATTTCTAAAAATCCCTTTTTTGTATTAGCCTTAAGTAATATTCTAATTTTGTGACACACGGAATTTTGGATTTTCATTTGTTGCCACTTCAAATCATCAAAATTAAATGAAATAAACATTTGAATGCATCAGTCTGTGTGCAATGAATAAATATAATGTACAAGTTACACCTTTTGAATGCAATTACTGAAATAAATCAAGTTTTTCAAAATATTCTAATTTACTGGCTTTTACCTGTATGTATGTATATATATATATATGTATATATATATATATATATACATATATATATATATATACATATATATGTATATACATATATATATATATACATATATACGTATATATATACATATATACGTATATATACATATATATGTATATATATATATATATATATATACATATATATATATATATACATATATATATATATATATGTATGTATGTATGTATGTATGTATGTATGTATGTATGTATGTATATATATAAAACAGATTTAAAAATCCTGAAAATTTCAGTTTTTAAATAACTAAAAAAGAAAATCAAACCCAACAATTAAAAACATAATATTAACCGATTTTTTAATATATGTGGTGGTCTATTAAATATTATGTATTTTTATAAATATATATTAATATTAATTATATACAAGTGTATATTATTATCATTATGTCTAATGCTATTAAATATATATATTTTTTAAATATATATTTTGTCACACATACACGCTCACACTTACAAAAAAAAGAAAAGAATGTCATTCATGTATTGGTTGAGAAGGAATCAACAGCGCCCTCTGCTGGCTGTTGCCAAGTAGTGCAGTCTATTAAAGACAGAAGAAAGAAATGATGAAAAGTTGTATGTTTATCATGAGCATTGTCTGGTCATCAGTGTTGTTCCAATGTTTTATTCTTATAGCCAGACATGTGTGTTTATTTGTATATATTTATAGCCGAAACTGTCAGGTACAGAAATAAACATACAAGAATAAAGAATTGCATAATTATTTGAAGACCTAATGAACCTAATTGGACTAATCAGTGTTATCTGTCCTCCCTTAGACGGCCACTTTGCGACCCTATCTGAACGCTGTGCGGGCCACCCTGCAGGCCGCCTTGTGCCTGGAGAACTTCTCCTCCCAGGTGGTGGAGAGACACAACAAGCCTGAGGTGGAAGTGCGGTGAGTCTCATGCTTCTGGGAGGTGCCATGAACAAACAACACAACATTCAACCCTCCCCGATGTCCTCCTCCAGGAGTAGTAAAGAACTCCTCCTGCAGCCTGTCGTCATCAGCCGCAACGACAAGGAGAAAGTTCTGATCGAGGGCTCCATCAACTCGGTCCGAGTCAGCATCGCCGTCAAGCAGGTGAGCATCAACCCAAACGGCTTTAAAAAAAAATGTGTACGTGTGTCACCATGACGACAAGTATCTCCACGACACAACCAGGCAGACGAGATTGAGAAGATTCTGTGCCACAAATTCATGCGCTTCATGATGATGAGAGCCGAGAACTTCTTTATCCTCAGGAGGAAACCAGTGGAGGTGAGGAGATCTCAACTTATCTTTACAACATTCAACCCCTCGTTTGTCGCTCTTAATTGGTTTCCAGCCTGACCGTGGTAAATTAATTTTCGTGAAGTAGAAATTATTCATTATAAATCAAATATTGTCCTAAAAAACTGTTTACGACTCCCTAAATGGATGTTCACGTTATAAAAGCCCTTTAGATGAGAAATAACACCCACATGTCACCTTTGTACCGCTTTAATCCAGTATAGTAACATAGACAGAACACGCGCTAGGTTAGGTTACGTTACTTTATTAGTACTCGAAGGTAAACTTGTTTTGCAACCAGCAAGATCAGGCTATCCATTTTAACATACAAAGAAAGTAACATCTTAGATATGCAATACAAAGACCGACCACATAACAAGCATCACAAACATTGCCAAGATCACAAAATAGTACCGGTACATGTACCGGTACTCAAAAGTTCCCCATAAAAAGGAATAAAACATTTAAAATCCCACTCAGATAAAATTTGGGACAAGCTAAAATAAAACACCATTTTTATTTATTTGTAATTTTTTTATTTACAGACAAACATAGTTTTGTATTTCATTATTGTTTCTTTTGTTAATATCAGAGTCTGTTCTGCAAAACCTTCCCCCCAAAATGGATTAACTCGCTGGAATAAAAAGACAATGTAACATACATCCAAAAACGTGGATGCATATGTAAAAGTGCAATATATTTATCTGTACAGTAATCTATTTATTTATACATGCACCTTATTGCTTTTTTTATCCTGCACTACCATGAGCTAATGCAACGAAATTTCGTTCTTATCTGTACTGTAAAGTTCAAATTTGAATGACCAAAAAAATGAAGTCTAAGTCTAAAAAAGGTCATCCCTAGAAGCACACAGCTTATGGACAGGGACCCGCAGTTAAAATATACATCATCATACAATACATTTCAAAATCTACCCACCAAATACCCATTTACAATGTCATTTATTTTATTTTTATTGACATACAGCATTAGACATTCCTATCCATTACATCATATTCACATACATCATATATCTGTTGTATGCCCTAAATGTCAAAATATTTTTGGTTTATATCCCAACCATACCACCCACCGCCCCCCCCAAAAAGGAAAGAAACTGCAAAAAAACAAAGTATTATCTACAAATACATCAATTAAATAAACAAAAAATAAATAATAATACATTAATAATAATAATAATGATAATCAGAAATAAAATATAAACAGATATATATATATATATATATATATATATATATATATATATATATATATATATATATATATATATATATATATATATATATATATATATATATGTGTATATGTATATATATATATATATATGTGTATATGTATATATATATATGTGTATATGTATATATATATATATATATATATATATGTGTATATGTATATATATATATATATGTGTATATGTATATATATATATGTGTATATGTATATATATATATATATATATATATATATATATGTATATATATATATATATATATATATATACATACATACATACATATACTCATATAGGGAGTACGGGTAATCCTTTTTTTTTTTTAAAAGCAGTACAATCCCTAATTTGAAAAATTAAAGTCAGGCTTATGGGGCGTGACATAGTTGACCCAGTTTACCCAGTATGAAGTAAATTTCTCCAATGTATAATTAATAAAGGCAGTTATCTTCTTCTACAATGTCATTTATAAATAAAAAAGGAATCTTTAAATCCACCAAATCAGTCTCAATATCCTATTATTCAAATTTGATTAAAAGGTTGCATCTTGAAGATGTGCGATAATCTCATCACACATACAGAGGTCAAGACCAAAATTATGCGACGAATGTGAATTCCTCAACCATAAGGGGTGTGCTAAATGTACTAAGCATAACGTCGCAATAAATTTAGCTTAAAACGCTTTTTAAAAATGTTTAAAGAGTTTGATTCTTTTATAGAGCTGTCAATCTCATTCCAATCTCATCGGGCCTCTACAAGATGTACTAAAGCTTGCACACTTAGGATGACGATTTTATCCTCTTAATAAAGGTTTACTTCTAGTGTTATATCTGAGAAGTAGCGGTCACTGGAATGAGCTGGCACAGTCTAGAATTGAATCCATATACTACCTTATACATAATACAAGCACTGTGGAATATGTTGCACTCCGTAAGCCTGAGAAGATTGTAGCCGTAAAAAAGAGGATTTGAGGGAGCATTAAAGTTTGCCCATGATATACCGTATTTTTCGGACTATAAGTCGCAGTTTTTTTCATAGTTTGGGTGCGACTTATACTCAGGAGCGACTTATGTGTGAAATTAACAACACCTTAGCGTAAAATATGAAATATTATTTAGCTCATTCACATAAGAGACTAGACGTATAAGATTTCATGGGATTTAGCGATTAGGAGTGACAGATTGTTTGGTAAACGTATAGCATGTTCTATATGTTATAGTTATTTGAATGACTCTTATGTTACGTTAACATACCAGGCACTAGGGATGATACTCGAAACCGGTTTTCCCGGTTGTTCGATAAGAAAAGAACCGAGTCCTCGGACTCAAATCCCTTTTTGAGAACCGGTACCCGTTATCGAGACCACTATAGTAAAGAAAAAGAGTTGGTTCTTTATTCGAATCCCTCGGAACGAATCCCGTCCCGACCAGAAATGCTCCGTGTGACATCACAAGAAATGACGTCACGTAGCTCAGTCATTAGGCGCAGATAGGGAAAGCAGGAAAAAAATGGACGGGAAAAAGCGCTCCAAGGTGTAATAAAGTTCAAAACAAAAAGTATAATCCAATGAATAACTTTACTGAGAGATTTGAGCAGGGTACAAACACATTTACGACCAACCGGAAACATAGCAACCAGGCTAGCAACGCACCTCCTTTACGGCAGCTGTCGCAACGTTCTTAAAGCAACCGCAGCACATACATATATATACAACATATCTCCCTTTTTTAACTTTTGTTTTTCTTTCCTTGTAAACGTTACAAAATCACACTGTAGATGTGTTGTCTGTCTAATTATAAATAATGCAGACGAGGCGTGTTGGCTGAGTTCTTGACGTTTACTGTCACAGCGTGCTCTTAACCTCATTCTTAGCTGCCGGGTGACGACATACAACAACACTTTTCGGGGCTACCGCATGCTCGTCACTCCCGTTGCATGCTGGGTAGTGTAGTTGTTGTAATATTCCCTCGCTCATAACATCTTTCCCCCTATAAAGAAATAATGTTAACTCAATAAAGTGTATTTCTTTTTTGTTTAGCTTTAACTTTTCATTTTTTAGCATTGTAACCACATTTGCAAATAACTTTTCTCTTCATATAATTTTTTTTCAATAAATAAATAAAATAAAGTGCAAAAATGTCAAAGCATCATAACAAACAGTTATGTCAAATAGCAGCAGAATTGCACTTTTTGGAGAGCTGTATTATTTCCAGTTTTGTGCCCAAGGGACTGATTTTATTTAACACTATATTATTATTTATACACCTATAGTGATCACAGAGACAGCTTGTTTTTGTGTTACTGTATATATTTGTTTTTATGAAAAATCACACTTAATATACTTTGGGTAACAACAGTCAATATTTATTTATTTATTAGATTAAATTGTTTTCTTATATAATAAAAGTGAGCTTTTGTTAAACCAAATATTGTGTTTTTTTCCATATACAACAACCTATCTGGACTCCATAAGAGAATCGATAAGGAATCGGTTCGATAAGAGGATTCGATAATAGGCTGGAACTCGATAATTTCTTATCAAACATCATCCCTACCAGGCACGTTCTCAGTTGGTTATTTATGCCTCATATAACGTACACTTATTCAGCCTGTTGTTCACTATTCTTTATTTATTTTAAATTACCTTTCAAATGTCTATTCTTGCTGTTGGCTTTTATCAAATACATTTTCCCAAAAATTGCGACTTATACTCCAGTGCGACTTATATATGTTTTTTCCCTAATTTATTATGCATTTTCGGCCCGTGCGACTTATACTCCGGAGCGACTTATAGACCGAAAAATACGGTATCTATGATATCGTGTGTATCGCGCAACCCTTCTTTTCAGCGTGATGCGGTGAGGGACGGCTCCAACGATGCTGATATTGCAGCCTTGATATCAGCACAAATCATACACACCTGTATCACTTGAACACTATGATCAGAATGAGATTACTACAACACACACACGGGCAGATGTGGCATCTGTAAAGCTGGCTATGACTGGAAAAAGGGAGAGAGTGTAATTGATAACAACCCATGAAGTTGTGTGTTACATTGTGTGTGTGTGTGTGTGTGTGTGTGCAGGGCTACGACATCAGCTTCCTGATCACCAACTTCCACACGGAGCAGATGTACAAACACAAGCTGGTGGACTTTGTCATTCACTTCATGGAGGAGATCGACAAGGAGATCAGCGAGATGAAACTGTCCGTCAACGCCAGAGCTCGCATCGTCGCTGAGGAGTTCCTCAAAAATGTCAGCGTCCACCTTTTCACCTCCATTTGTTGTCTCAGTTCACGTTATTTGACCGCATTCATCATTAATACACACTTCAATCCAAACTACAGTAAACACATACTATTTCTTGTTTTGCAGTTCTAAGTGAGATTTCCCAGTGGACAACATTCCACTCTTGGCCTCCAGCGTCACCAAGATGTCAGCAGCCAACACACACCTGGATCAATATAAATATGTACAAATATTCTTTTCATACATTTCTTACCATGGTGGTGAGCACAGGGTACTTTCATTTCTTCCCCTGACCCTTCTGTCTAATGATGTATATTTTATTGTTCTGTTAGGACCAGGAGCCCACCCATTTATTACCCAGATGATGAAATAAACACTTGATGGTAGTGAAGATGAATAGTAACTTCCTGTCTTTTTGTCTACACGCTTTATTGAGGAAGGTAAGACTTCATTAATATTCTGATTTCACAACGTTAATAACGTCCAAATGTTGAAGAGGCGGCGAGGAGCACAGCAGCTCAGAAGTGCAATGCAATGTTGACTGCCTGTGAGCAATAACACACACACATCTATTCTTTTGTTTGATTAGTCACATAACACACACTTTATAGCAGGGGCGTCCAAAGTGGGGGTCGGGGCCTTTTGTTGTCCAGCATCTCAAGTTGTGTTGTGCCGCATCTCAAGTTGTGTTGTCCTGTATCTCAAGTTGTGTTGTCCAGCATCTCAAGTTGTGTTGTC
The DNA here is from genome assembly GCF_033978785.1 of Entelurus aequoreus. Classification (NCBI taxonomy): domain Eukaryota; kingdom Metazoa; phylum Chordata; class Actinopteri; order Syngnathiformes; family Syngnathidae; genus Entelurus; species Entelurus aequoreus. Next base: position 27,834,321 of record NC_084756.1, on the reverse strand, counting down.
CTGTATCTCAAGTTGTGTTGTCCTGTATCTCAAGTTGTGTTGTCCTGTATCTCAAGTTGTGTTGTCCTGTATCTCAAGTTGTGTTGTCCTGTATCTCAAGTTTTGTTGTCCTGTATCTCAAGTTTTGTTGTCCTGTATCTCAAGTTGTGTTGTCCTGTATCTCAAGTTGTGTTGTCCTGTATCTCAAGTTGTGTTGTCCATCATCTCAAGTTGTGTTGTCCTGTATCTCAAGTTGTGTTGTCCTGTATCTCAAGTTGTGTTGTCCTGTATCTCAAGTTTTGTTGTCCAGCATCTTAAACTTTGTTGTCCGGCATCTCAAGTTTTGTTGTTCTGTATCTCAAGTTTTGTTGTTCTGTATCTCAAGTTTTGTTGTTCTGTATCTCAAGTTTTGTTGTTCTGTATCTCAAGTTTTGTTGTTCTGTATCTCAAGTTTTGTTGTTCTGTATCTCAAGCTTTGTTTATCGGCATCTTAAGTTTTGTTGTCCAGCATCTCAAGTTTTGTTGTGCCGCATCTAAAGTTTTGTTGTCCTGTATCTCAAGCTTTGTTGTCCAGCATCTCAAGCTTTGTTGTTCTGTATCTCAAGCTTTGTTTATCAACATCTTAAGCTTTGATGTCCCGTATCTCAAGTTTTGTTGTCTCACATCTTTAGCTATGTTGTTCCGCATCTCAAGTTTTGTTGTCCAGCATCTCAAGTTTTGTGGTGCCGCATCTCAAGTTTTGTTGTCCCATATCTCAAGTTGTGTTGTCCCATATCTCAAGTTTTGTTGTCCCGCATCTCAAGTTTTGTTGTCCCGCATCTTAAGCTTTGTTGTCCTCCCGTGTCACAAGTTTAATTGTCCAGCATCTCAAGTTTTGTTGTCCCACATCTCAAGTTTTGTTGTCCCGCATCTCAGACCTCAAGTTTTGTTGTCCCGTATCTCCAGCTATGTTGTCCCGTATCTCACATTTTGTTGTCTCGCATCTCAAGCTTTGTTGTCCCGCATCTCAAGTTTTGTTGTCCTGCATTTAAGCTTTGTTGTTTCTCATCTCAAGTTTTGTTCTCTCGCATCTCAAGTTTTGTTGTCCCACATCATATTGATAACAAAAAAAATGTAAGAAAAATAGTTTTCATAAACCCTAATCCTAGTTTGCCCAACCCTAGCTCAAAACCCTAATATGAACCCACCCCAAGCCGAGTTTGAAACAAGGATAAAAAAAAAAGCCCAATTTGAAAACCAAACCAGAAACCCTGAACTTAAATAACTGAAGCAGCTTTGACATTTTTACAACTTTTTAATGATATAAAAATTCACTTTAAAATATTCAACACACAAACGTATTTAGAAAATGATAAGTCATGTTGTCCAAACATCTTCCACTACAAGTCACATATTAAAGAGGCGGAGATATTTTCACCGTTTTTGTACAGCAAAGATGCTAAAAATAGTCCAAAGTAACATTGCAATTGTGTCAATTAGTGTAGTAACTTACAATGCACTTACCGTATTTTTCGGACTATAAGTCGCAGTTTTTTTTCATAGTTTGGCCGGGGGTGCGACTTATGTGTGAAATTATTAACACATTAGCGTAAAATATCAACTAATATTATTGATGTCATTCACGTAAGAGACTAGACGTATAAGATTTCATGGGATTTAGCGATTAGGAGTGACAGATTGTTTGGTAAACGTATAGCATGTTCTATATGTTATAGTTATTTGAATGACTCTTACCATAATATGTTACGTTAACATACCAGTTGGTTATTTATGCCTCATATAACGTACACTTATTCAGCCTGTTGTTCACTATTCTTTATTTTAAATTGCCTTTCAAATGTCTATTCTTGCTGTTGGCTTTTATCAAATACATTTCCCCCAAAAAATGCGACTTATACTCCAGTGCGACTTATTGTTTTTTTTCCTTCCTTATTATGCATTTTCGGCCGGTGCGACTTATACTCCGAAAAATACGGTATATAATTTTCAGAATATTGAAGCACATTTGACACCCCTAATTTACGCCTTCAAAGTTGACCTTTATGTGTCATCACCCTGACAACCACAGTCATCCCAAATGAGTAGAAATATGTTTTCTTCCACAAGTGTAGTGTTGAGGAAGCACCACAGGTCACTGAATTCTCCTTCTGTGTGACGACTGCACAGCTTATAAGACGACCACATGGAAAAAATAGAAATATTCCAAGCTTTTTCTAATATCTTTGTAAAAGTGCAACAAGCTGATGACTCAAACGCACGAGTGCTGCAAACTTCATAGTCCATCCACTTCAAAGCACAAACGTGACTTTTTTTTTTTTTTTTTTTGGCTCCCGATCAGGTTGCTAACGTCTTCATGTCGGCGAGAGAAGTTCCCGGCTTCGAGCGAAGGATCAGAAGTGCGCCGGGATGGTCTGCAGAGCGTCTTCCGTGCTGCGCTGCACGTTGATGTTCTAAAAGGTGACAGCACGCACACACACACACACACACACACACACACACACACACACACACACACACACACACACACACACACACACACACACACACACACACACACACACCACCGTCAGTTGCTCAGCAAAACCACCACTTAAATGTCTTTAGTGGAAAAAAGAAATGCAAACCAAGCTCCACATAAAAACAAGAGAGTTTATTTGTACAGTTGCATATTGACATGGAAATGTTTACAAAGACAAAAGAAAGCAACAATACTTGAATGGCGATGAGGTAAGAGGAGAACATTCTTCAAACATGCGGTGTGGCAGGAGTCAAAGGAAAAGTGCCAGCGTTGTTTTCAAAAGTGTTTATCTGCTGGTGTCGGCCAGTCGAGAGCGAGGCGTCGTCCTTGGTAAAAAAAAAAATGACGCAACACCCGAGCGGACTCAAGGCGTGCGCTCGGGTGTTGCGTGTGTGTGACGTACCTGCGGTCGCTCTCGGTGTGTGTTCACCGCGTCCACGCCCAAATAGATGGACTCCACTTTGCATCCTGGCAAGCAAACAAAGTCTTGTCAGGAACTTTATTGAGCGAGCGTGTCAGAAGGACGCTCATATTTACCGTAAGCCAGAGGGGTGAGTTTCAACACGGTGTGCAGAGGACACTTCAGGTAAGGCAACTCATCTGTGGAGCAAAGCTTTACATTCACACCACAAACACTAACCCTGTTTCCAACATGACAATCTGCATCAACAACACATTCACAATCCTCATCGCCTTTAAAATATTCATTTCAAATTCTTAAAAATCCCTTAAGTATTATCTAAGATCCCCTAAACGCTATAATATCTATGTTTCCCTAAGTATTATGTAAGTACTGTTATCTAAGTATTCCTTACCTATTCCCTAAGTATTATGTAAGTATCCCCTAAGTACTGTGTTATGTCAGTATTCCTTAAGCTATGTTAATTATTCAAGTATTATCTAAGGATTCCTAAGTATTATTTAAGTATCCCTAAGTATCTTTAGGTATTATGAAAGTATTCCTTAAGTATTATCTAAGTTTCCCCTAAATATTCCCAAGTATCCCTAAGTATGTAAGTCTCCCCAAAGTATTAAGTTTTATCAAGTATTCCCTAACTATTCCTAAGTATCTCTAGGTATTATCTAAATATTCCATAAGTATCTAAGGATTCACTAACTATTCCAAAGTATTTTGTAAGTACTGTGTTATCTAAGTATCCCCTAAGTACTGTGTTATCTAAGTATTATGTAAGTATCCCCTAAGTACTGTGTTATCTAAGTATCCCCTAAGTATTATCTAAGTATCCCCTAAGTACTGTGTTATCTAAGTATTCCCTAAGTACTGTGTTATCTAAGTATCCCCTAAGTATTATGTAAGTATCCCCTAAGTACTGTGTTATCTAAGTATTCCCTGAGTATTATGTAAGTATCCCCTAAGTACTGTGTTATCTAAGTATCCCCTAAGTATTATGTAAGTATCCCCTAAGTACTGTGTTATCTAAGTATTATGTAAGTATCCCCTAAGTACTGTGTAATCTAAGTATCCCCTAAGTATTATGTAAGCATCCCCTAAGTACTGTGTTATCTAAGTATCCCCTAAGTATTATGTAAGTATGCCCTACGTACTGTGTTATCTAAGTATTCCCTGAGTATTATGTAAGTATCCCCTAAGTATTATGTAAGTATCCCCTAAGTACTGTGTTATCTAAGTATTCCCTGAGTATTATGTAAGTATCCCCTAAGTACTGTGTTATCTAAGTATCCCCTAACTATTATGTAAGTACTGTGTTATCTAAGTATTCCCTGAGTATTATGTAAGTATCCCCTAAGTACTGTGTTATCTAAGTATCCCCTAACTATTATGTAAGTACTGTGTTATCTAAGTATTCCCTTAACTATTATGTAAGTATCCCCTATGTATCCCTTAAGCTATCTTAATTATTCAAGTATTCTTAAGTATTATCTAAGGATTCATAAGTATTTAAGTATCCTCTATCTATTCCTAAAGATTATATAAGTATCCCTAAGTATTATCTAAGTATTCCCTAACTATTCCTAAGTATCTTTAGGTATTATCTAGCTATTCCTACCTATTATCAAAGTATTCCTATATATTCCTTAGTAATATTTAGGGGAAACTTAGACAATGCTAAGTATTCCCAAGTATCCCATGCAAGTCTCCCTTAAGTATTCTTTAAGTTTTATCAAGTATTCCCTAACTATTCCTAAGTATCTTTAGGTATTATCTAAATATTCCATAAGTATCTAAGGATTCACTAACTATTCCTAAGTATCCCCTAAGTACTGTGTTATCTAAGTATTCCCTGACTATTATGTAAGTATCCCCTAAGTACTGTTATCTAAGTATTTCCTAACTATTCATAAGTATCCCTTAAGCTATTTTAATTATTCAAGTATTATCTAAGGATTCATAAGTATTTAAGTATCTTCTAACTATTCCTAAAGGTTATATAAGTATCCCTAAGTATTCTCTAAGTACCATCTAGCTATTCCTACCTATTATCGAAGTATTCCTATATATTCCTAAGTATTATCTAAATTTCCCCTAAATATTATCTAAGTATTCCCAAGTATGTAAGTCTCCCCTAAGTATTATTTAAGTTTCATCAAGTATTCCCTAACTATTTCTAAGTATCTTTAGGTATTATTTGAGTATTCACTAACTATTCCATAAGTATCCTCTAAGTACTCACTAACTATTTCTTAGTATTCTCAAGGATTCACTAACTATTCCCAAGTATGCAAGTCTCCCCTAAGTATTCTTTAAGTTTCATCACGTATTCCCTAACTATCTTTAGGTATTATCTAAGTATTCCATAAGTATCCTCTACAGCAGGGGTCACCAACCTTTTTGAAAGCAAGAGCTACTTCTTGGGTAGTGATTAATGCGAAGGGCTACCAGTTTGATACACAAATAAATTGCCAGAAATAGCCAATTTGCTCAATTTACCTTTAACTCTGTTATTATTAATAATTAATGATATTTACACTTAATTGAATGGTTTAAAAGAGGAGAAAACACGAAAAAAATGACAAATTTTGAAACAGTTTATTTTCAATTTCGACTCTTTAAAATTCAAAATTCAACCGAAAAAAAGGACAAAAACTAGCTAATTCGAATCTTTTTATGGAACATCATTAGTAATTTTTCCTGATTAAGATTAATTTTAGAATTTTGATGACATGTTTTAAATAGGTTAAAATCCAATTTGCACTTTGTTAGAATATATAACAAATTGGACCAAGCTATATTTCTAACAAAGACAAATCATTATTTCTTCTAGATTTTTAAAATAAATTCAAAAGACTTTGAAATAAGATTTAAATGTGATTCTATGGATTTTCTAGATTTGCCAGAATAATTTTTTTGGAATTTTAATCATAATAAGTTTGAAGAAATATTTCACAAATATTCTTCGTCGAAAAAACAGAAGCTAAAATGAAGAATTAAATTAAAATGTATTTATTATTCTTTACAATAAAAAAAATAAATTTACTTGAACATTGATTTAAATTGTCAGGAAAGAAGAGGAAGGAATTTAAAAGGTAAAAAGGTATATGTGTTTAAAAATCCTAAAATAATTTTTAAGGTTGTATTTTTTCTCTAAAATTGTCTTTCTGAAAGTTATAAGAAGCAAAGTAAAAAAAATTATGAATTTATTTAAACAAGTGAAGACCAAGTCTTTAAAATATTTTCTTGGATTTTCAAATTCTATTTGAGTTTTGTCTCTCTTAGAATTAAAAATGTCGAGCAAAGTGAGACCAGCTTGCTAGTAAATAAATACAATTTTAAAAATAGAGGCAGCTCACTGGTAAGTGCTGCTATTTGAGCTATTTTTAGAACAGGCCAGCGGGCTACTCATCTGGTCCTTACGGGCACCGCGTTGGTGACCCCTGCTTTAAGTACTCACTAACTATTTCTTAGTATTCCCAAGGACTCACTAAGTATTCCCAAATATCCCCAAGTATGCAAGTCTCCCCTAAGTATTTACCAACTATTCCTCAGTATCTTTTAGGTATTCACTAAGTATCCCCAAGTATGTAAGTCTCCCCTAAGTATTCTTTAGCTTTGATCAAGTATTCTCTAAATATTCCTTAAGTGAAGTAATATGTAAGTGCAAGGCACATGTGGTAGAGCACCTGCAGTCTTGTCGAGGAAATAAGCGAGCAGACATCTCATCACAGCCTGGTGACAAACCACCAGAACGTTCTCCTGCCTTTCCAGCTCCATGATGACAGGTTCTAGTCTCTGCACCAGGTCTTCGTACGACTGAAGAAGAAGAAGAAGAAGATGTAAACAACAATCCACACAAGCAGGTCATCAAAGTGAACATGGAGTCCCACCTCTCCTTTGGGATAGCGATAGCGGTACTTGTCTTGGTCTCTGAGGGCAAACTCCAAAGGATAATGTTGCTGGATCTCCTCATACATCATCTCCTCACACACACCCTGGCAGCAACACAACACTTGTTAGTACTTGTGCTTCTCACCTTCTTTATCAAAGTGCACCACACGACTTTGTTTACATCCACTGATGCACTAACACGCACGCTTCTATGTGTTTCTGATACTCAAGATGGAAGTCATTAAGACGAGAATATAGACCTACACTATATTGACAAAAGTATTTGGACACCTGCCTTGACTCACGTATGAACTTGAAGTGTCATCCCATTCCTAACCCATAGGGTCAATGTGATGTGGGTCCACCTTTTGCAGCTATTACAGCTTCAACTCTTCTGGGAAGGCTGTCCACAAGGTTGCAGAGTGTGTTTATAGGAATTATCCACCATTCTTCCAAAAGCGCATTGGTGAGGTCACACAGAAGGCCTGGCTCTCAGTCTCTGTTCTAATTCATCCCAAAGGTGTTCTATCGGGTTCAGGTCAGGACTCTGTGCAGGCCAGTCAAGCTCATCCACACCAGACTCTGTCATCCATGTCTTTATGGACCTTGCTTTGTGCACTGGTGCACAGTCATGTTGGAAAAGGAAGGGGCCCGCTCCAAACTGTTCCCACAAGGTTGGGAGCATGGAATTGTCCAAAAATGTTTTGGTACCCTGGAGCATTCAAAGTTCCTTTCACTGGAACTAAGGGGCCAAGCCCAACTCCTGGAGCGGGCCCCCTTCCTCTTCCAACATGACTGTGCACCAGTGCACAAAGCAAGGTCCATAAAGACATGGATGACAGAGTCTGGTGTGGATGAACTTGACTGGCCTGCACAGAGTCCTGACCTGAACCTGATAGAACACCTTTGGGATGAATTAGAACAGAGACTGAGAGCCAGGCCTTCTGTGTGACCTCACCAATGCGCTTTTGGAAGAATGCTGTAAAATTTCCTATAAACACACTCTGCAACCTTGTGGACAGCCTTCCCAGAAGAGTTGAAGCTGTAATAGCTGCAAAAGGTGGACCCAGTGGTTAGAGTGTCCGCCCTGAGATGGGTAGGTTGTGAGTTCAAACCCCGGCCGAGTCATACCAAAGACTATAAAAAAAATGGGAGCCATTACCTCCCTGCTTGGCACTCAGCATCAAGGGTTGGAATCACCAAAAATAATTCCCGGGCGCGGCCACCGCTGCTGCCCACTGCTCCCCTCACCTCCCAGGGGGTGGACAAGGGGATGGGTCAAATGCAGAGGACAAATTTCCCCACACCTAGTGTGTGTGTGACAATCATTGGTACTTTAACTTAACACATGATATTGACCCCTATGGGTTAGGAATGGGATGGCACTTCAAGTTCATACGTGAGTCAAGGCAAGTGGCCAACTACTTGTCAAGGCCATATCAGCCCTGATTGTTTGGCTGGACTTGCATTAGCAGCGTGGTGCGTTCAGGGACACTGTTCATGAACGTGGACTCACAGCATGGATTTCATTGAGAGACTTCCACTGCTCATAAGGAACTTGTAAACACTCTGCAGTCTGGATGGTCCTCTTCATCTGGCTGGTCCACACCTTCAAGTCCTGGATGTTCTGGTCCTCAATGTACTTCATCAGACATTTGGCATACTGGCAAAGAGGAAGCGGAGCAGTAAGAAGATACAAGTTGATCAAGGTGGATCACGAGCACCTCTTTGCCTCGCGCCGTCAAGCCAGAGTCGCCTCCGATGCGTCCTTGGATGTTGAGGTCGCTTTCGCCGTGGCGACTGAGGTAGATGGAGCGCGGCGTGATGTGGATGTTCATCAGGTAGTAGACGATCCTACTCTGGATGTGGTCCTGCACGCGGTTCACCAGGTACCGATGGCCCACGTCCATGATCTTAATGTAGGACAGCTCCCTGTGGGCAGCACACTACTTTGTTACTTTTAGAGCAATGTTGTCTTTAGGAGCATCACTAGCATTATTTAGGAGCATTATTAGCATTATTTAGGAGCATTATTAGCATTATTTAGGAGCATTATTAGTGTTATATAGAAGCTTTATTAGCATTATTTAGAAGCATTATTAGTGTTATATAGAAACTTTATTAGCATTATTTAGGAGCATTATTAGTGTTATATAGAAACTTTATTAGCATTATTTAGGAGCATTATTAGTGTTATATAGAAGCTTTATTAGCATTATTTAGAAGCATTATTAGTGTTATATAGAAACTTTATTAGCATTATTTAGAAGCATTATTAGTGTTATATAGAAACTTTATTAGCATTATTTAGGAGCATTATTAGTGTTATATAGAAACTTTATTAGCATTATTTAGAAGCATTATTAGTGTTATATAGAAACTTTATTAGCATTATTTAGGAGCATTATTAGTGTTATATAGAAAATTTAGAAGCATTATTAGTGTTATATAGAAACTTTATTAGCATTATTTAGGAGCATTATTAGTGTTATATAGAAACTTTATTAGCATTATTTAGAAGCATTATAGAAACTTTATTAGCATTATTTAGGAGCATTATTAGTGTTATATAGAAACTTTATTAGCATTATTTAGGAGCATTATTAGTGTTATATAGAAACTTTATTAGCATTATTTAGGAGCATTATTAGTGTTATATAGAAACTTTATTAGCATTATTTAGGAGCATTATTAGTGTTATATAGAAACTTTATTAGCATTATTTAGAAGCATTATTAGTGTTATATAGAAACTTTATTAGCATTATTTAGGAGCATTATTAGTGTTATATACAAACTTTATTAGCATTATTTAGGAGCATTATTAGTGTTATATAGAAACTTTATTAGCATTATTTAGGAGCATTATTAGTGTTATATAGAAACTTTATTAGCATTATTTAGAAGCATTATTAGTGTTATATACAAACTTTATTAGCATTATTTAGAAGCATTATTAGTGTTATATACAAACTTTATTAGCATTATTTAGAAGCATTATTAGTGTTACATAGAAACTTTATTAGCATTATTTAGGAGCATTATTAGTGTTATATAGAAACTTTATTAGCATTATTTAGGAGCATTATTAGTGTTATATACAAACTTTATTAGCATTATTTAGGAGCATTATTAGTGTTATATAGAAACTTTATTAGCATTATTAGTGTTATATAGAAACTTTATTAGCATTATTTAGGAGCATTATTAGTGTTATATAGAAACTTTATTAGCATTATTTAGGAGCATTATTAGTGTTATATAGAAACTTTATTAGCATTATTTAGAAGCATTATTAGTGTTATATAGAAACTTTATTAGCATTATTTAGGAGCATTATTAGTGTTATATAGAAACTTTATTAGCATTATTTAGGAGCATTATTAGTGTTATATAGAAACTTTATTAGCATTATTTAGGAGCATTATTAGTGTTATATAGAAACTTTATTAGCATTATTTAGGAGCATTATTAGTGTTATATAGAAACTTTATTAGCATTATTTAGGAGCATTATTAGTGTTATATAGAAACTTTATTAGCATTATTTAGGAGCATTATTAGTGTTATATAGAAACTTTATTAGCATTATTTAGGAGCATTATTAGTGTTATGTAGAAACTTTATTAGCATTATTTAGAAGCATTATTAGTGTTATATAGAAACTTTATTAGCATTATTTAGAAGCATTATTAGTGTTATATAGAAACTTTATTAGCATTATTTAGGAGCATTATTAGTGTTGTATAGAAACTTTATTAGCATTATTTAGGAGCATTATTAGTGTTATATAGAAACTTTATTAGCATTATTTAGGAGCATTATTAGTGTTATATAGAAACTTTATTAGCATTATTTAGAAGCATTATTAGTGTTATATAGAAACTTTATTAGCATTATTTAGGAGCATTATTAGTGTTATATAGAAACTTTATTAGCATTATTTAGAAGCATTATTAGTGTTATATAGAAACTTTATTAGCATTATTTAGGAGCATTATTAGTGTTGTATAGAAACTTTATTAGCATTATTTAGGAGCATTATTAGTGTTATATAGAAACTTTATTAGCATTATTTAGGAGCATTATTAGTGTTATATAGAAACTTTATTAGCATTATTTAGGAGCATTATTAGTGTTATATAGAAACTTTATTAGCATTTTATACAAGCTTTATTAGCATTATTTAGAAGCTTTATTAGTGTTATATAGAAACTTTATTAGCATTTTATACAAGCTTTATTAGTGTTATATAGAAGCTTTATTAGCATTATTTAGAAGCATTATTAGTGTTATATAAAAACTTTATTAGCATTATTTAGAAGCATTATTAGTGTTATATAGAAACTTTATTAGCATTATTTAGAAGCTTTATTAGTGTTATATAGATGCTTTATTAGCATTTTATACAAGCTTTATTAGCATTTTATACAAGCTTTATTAGCATTATTTAGAAGCATTATTAGTGTTATGTAGAAGCTTTATTAGCATTATTTAGAAGCATTATTAGTGTTATACAGAAGCTTTATTAACATTATTTAGAAGCTTTATTAGTGTTATTTAGAAGCTTTATTAGCATTACTTAGAAGCTTTATCAGTGTTATTTAGAAGCTTTATTAGCGTTATTTAGAAGCTTTATTAGCATTATTTAGAAGCTTTATTAGCATTATTTAGAAGCTTTACTAGCATTATTTAGAAGCTTTATTAGCGTTATATAGAAGCTTTATTAGCATTATATAGAAGCTTTATTAGTGTTATTTAGAAGCTTTATTAGCATTATTTAGAAGCTTTTTTAGCATTATATAGAAGCTTTATTAGCATTATTTAGAAGCTTTATTAGCATTATTTAGAAGCTTTATTAGCATTATTTAGAATCTTTATTAGCATTATTTAGAAACTTTATTAGCATTATTTAGAAGCTTTATTAGCATTATATAGAAGCTTTATTAGCATTATTTAGAAGCTTTATTAGCATTATTTAGGAGCTTTATTAGCATTATTTAGAAGCTTTATTAGTGTTAAGTCTTATAAAGCTACTACAGAATAGTTAATAAGTGGTATTGTCTTCAGTAGCTTTATTAGCATTAATAGTCTTATTAGCTTTAGCAGCTTTATTATAGTCATTAGTAGTTTTGTTAACAGTAGCTTTATTACCTTGATTAGTTTCAGTAGCTTTGCTATATTTATACACTTTAGTAGTTGTATTACCATTAGTAGCTTAAGTAGCTTTTATGGCTTTATCAGTATTAGTAGCTTTGTTAGTGTTAGTGGCTTTATTATCTTGATTACTATTATTAGCATTAGTAACTTTTTTAGCGTTTGTAGCTGTATTATATATATTTATTTTTGTAGGTTAGCTATCTTTATAAAACTTGAGTAATTTTATTAAAGTTAATAGTTGTATTATCATTATATATATATATTTATAGATATTTATTAGCATTAGTAACTTTATGAGCTTTACTATCTTTTTTTGCTTTATAATCTTAAGTAGTTTTTTTTTTAAGTTGATAGCTTTATTAGCATTATAACCTTAAGTAGTTTTAATAGCTTTATTAGCTTTAACAGCTTTGTTAGAATTATTAGCTTTATTACCGCCTTTAATAGCTTTATTAGTTTGTTGATTTACTATCTTTAGAAACTTCAGTTGTTTTATTAAAGTTAATAATTTAATTAGTCTTAGTAGCTTTAACAGTATCTCTGTTAGCTTTAGTAGCTTAAATATCTTTATAATCATTACTAGCATTAGTAGCTTTGTTAGCATTAGTAGCTTTACTTTCTTTATTAGCTTTATAAACTTTAGTAGTTTTTTAAGTTAGCTTTATTAGCATTAGTAGCTTTAATAGTAGTAGTATTAGTAGCTTTATTAGTTTTAGTAGATTTATTAAAGTTAATACTTAAATTAGCATTAGTAGCTTTAATAGTAGCATTGTTAGCGTCAGTAGCTTTAATATCTTTAAAATCCTTATTAGCATTAGTAGCTTTAATAGTAGTAGTATTAGTAGCTTTATTATTTTAGTAGATTTATTAAAGTTAATAATTTAATTAGCATTAGTAGCTTTAATAGCTTTGTTAGCGTCAGTAGCTTAAATATCTTTAAAATCCTTATTAGCATAGTAGCTTTGTTAGCGTTAGTAGCTTTATTAGTTTTAATAGATTTATCATCTTTAGAAACTAGTAGTTTTATGAAAGTTAATAATTTAATTAGCATTAGTAGCTTTAATAGTAGCTTTGTTAGCATTAGTAGCTTAAATATCTTTAAAATCATTATTAGCATTAGTAGCTTTGTTAGTGTTAGTAGCTTTACTATATTAGCTTTATAAACTTTAGTAGTTTTTTTTTTTTTAAGTTAATAGCTTTATTATCATTAATAGCTTATGTAGCATTATTAGTAGTGGTAGCTTTTTTAGCATTAGTAGCTTTATTAGCGTTAGTAGTTTTATTAGCTTTAGTAACTTTATTAGCGTTAATAGCTTTATTAACTTGCATAGATTTAGTAGCTTTAATAGTAGCTTTGTTAGCATTAGTAGCTTAAATATCTTTAAAAATCATTATTAGCATTAGTAGCTTTGTTAGCGTTAGTAGCTTTACTATATTAGCTTTATAAACTTTAGTATTTTTTTTTTTAAAAAGTTAATGGCTTTATTATCATTAATAGCTCATGTAGCTTTATTAGTAGTAGCTTTTTTAGCATTAGTAGCTTTATTATCTTTATTAGCGTTAGTAGTTTTATTAGCTTTAGTAACTTTATTAGCGTTAATAGCTTTATTAACTTGCATAGCTTTAGTAGGTTTAATAGTAGCTTTGTTAACATTAGTAGCTTAAATATCTTTAAAATCATTATTAGCATTAGTAGCTTTGTTAGCGTTAGTAGCTTTACTATATTAGCTTTATAAACTTTAGTAGTTTTTTTTTTTTAAGTTAATAGCTTTATTATCATTAATAGCTTATGTAGCATTATTAGTAGTGGTAGCTTTTTTAGCATTAGTAGCTTTATTAGCGTTAGTAGTTTTATTAGCATTAGTAACTTTATTAGCGTTAATAGCTTTATTAACTTGCATAGCTTTAGTAGCTTTAATAGTAGCTTTGTTAGCATTAGTAGCTTAAATATCTTTAAAATCATTATTAGCATTAGTAGCTTTGTTAGCATTAGTAGCTTTACTATATTAGCTTTATAAACTTTAGTAGTTTTTAAAAAAAAAGTTAATGGCTTTATCATCATTAATAGCTTATGTAGCTTTATTAGTAGTGGTAGCTTTTTTAGCATTAGTAGCTTTATTATCTTTATTAGCGTTAGTAGTTTTATTAGCTTTAGTAGCTATATTAACTTGCATAGCTTTAGTAGCTTTAATAGTAGCTTTGTTAGCATTAGTAGCTTAAATATCTTTAAAATCATTATTAACATTAGTAGCTTTGTTAGCGTTAGTAGCTTTACTATATTAGCTTTATAAACTTTAGTAGTTGTTTTTTTTAAAGTTAATAGCTTATTATCATTAATAGCTTATGTAGCATTATTAGTAGTGGTAGCTTTTTTAGCATTAGTAGCTTTATTAGCATTAGTAGTTGTATTAGCTTTAGTAACTTTATTAGCTTTAGTAACTTTATTAGCGTTAATAGCTTTATTAACTTGCATAGCTTTAGTAGCTTTAATAGTAGCTTTGTTAGCATTAGTAGCTTAAATATCTTTAAAATCATTATTAGCATTAGTAGCTTTGTTAGCATTAGTAGCTTTACTATATTAGCTTTATAAACTTTAGTAGTTTTTTTTTTAAAAAGTTAATGGCTTTATTATCATTAATAGCTTATGTAGCTTAGTAGTGGTAGCTTTTTTAGCATTAGTAGCTTTATTATCTTTATTAGCGTTAGTAGTTTTATTAGCTTTAGTAACTTTATTAGCGTTAATAGCTTTATTAACTTGCATAGCTTTAGTAGCTTTAATAGTAGCTTTGTTAGCATTAGTAGCTTAAATATCTTTAAAATCATTATTAGCAATAGTAGCTTTGTTAGCGTTAGTAGCTTTACTATATTAGCTTTATAAACTTTAGTAGTTTTTTTTTTTTAAGTTAATAGCTTATTATCATTAATAGCTTATGTAGCATTATTAGTAGTGGTAGCTTTTTTAGCATTAGTAGCTTTATTAGCGTTAGTAGTTTTATTAGCTTTAGTAACTTAATTAGTGTTAATAGCTTTATTAACTTGCATAGCTTTAGTAGCTTTAATAGTAGCTTTGTTAGCATTAGTAGCTTAAATATATTTAAAATCATTATTAGCATTAGTAGCTTTGTTAGCATTAGTAGCTTTACTATATTAGCTTTATAAACTTTAGTAGGTTTTTTTTTTTAAAGTTAATGGCTGTATTATCATTAATAGCTTATGTAGCTTTATTAGTAGTGGTAGCTTTTTTAGCATTAGTAGCTTTATTATCTTTATTAGCGTTAGTAGTTTTATTAGCTCTAGTAACTTTATTAGCGTTAATAGCTTTATTAACTTGCATAGCTTTAGTAGCTTTAATAGTAGCTTTGTTAGCATTAGTAGCTTAAATATCTTTAAAATCATTATTAGCATTAGTAGCTTTGTTAGCATTAGTAGCTTTACTATATTAGCTTTATAAACTTTAGTAGTTTTTTTTTAAAAAAGTTAATGGCTTTATTATCATTAATAGCTTATGTAGCTTTATTAGTAGTGGTAGCTTTTTTAGCATTAGTAGCTTTATTAGCGTTAGTAGTTTTATTAGCTTTAGTAACTTTATTAGCGTTAATAGCTTTATTAACTTGCATAGCTTTAGTAGCTTTGTTAGCATTAGTAGCTTAAATATCTTTAAAATCATTATTAGCATTAGTAGCTTTGTTAGCATTAGTAGCTTTACTATATTAGCTTTATAAACTTTAGTAGTTTTTTTTAAAAAAGTTAATGGCTTTATTATCATTAATAGCTTATGTAGCTTTATTAGTAGTGGTAGCTTTTTTAGCATTAGTAGCTTTATTATCTTTATTAGCGTTAGTAGTTTTATTAGCTTTAGTAACTTTATTAGCTTTAGTAACTTTATTAGCGTTAATAGCTTTATTAACTTGCATAGCTTTAGTAGCTTTAATAGTAGCTTTGTTAGCGTCAGTAGCTTAAATATCTTTAAAATCCTTATTAGCATTAGTAGCTTTAACAGTAGTAGTATTAGTAGCTTTGTTAGTTTTAGTAGATTTATTAAAGTTAATTAATTAGCATTAGTAGCTTTGTTAGCATCAGTAGCTTATATATCTTTAAAATCCTTATTGTGGTGTCCTGTTGTCGTGTGCGTGGTCTACAAAAGCAAATAACATATTTAGCCTTCACAGCTGTGGCTGTAGGAAACCCCCATACGTAAGATGTTATTTTAAACAAACTGCACAAGATGGCAACAATGTTGTCATATTGTAGCAGTGGCTGCGGGTGTTGTCCAGTATACTTGATGTGTCTGACGCTGACCTGTCCAGCAGGTCGTCCAGGGGCTGGTAGGAGGACTCGTAACACTTGATCCTCTTCATGAAGTCTTCAACGGCCTCCTGGGTGTCACAGTGGATGTAGTCTGGACTGTCCAGCTTGACTTGCTGCGGGGGACACATGGACTTAGTTAGCTGCCTCACAAGTACACACACACCTACTGGACACTCACCACTATGTTCTGTGCGATGATGTCTGGGTCTTCACACACAGACTCCACAAAGAAGACCTGGTGGAGCACAGGAGCAGTAAGCCAAGACTCTGCAGGTGACTCCATCGTCGACTTACCTTGAACACGTTCTGCTCTGCAAACTTGACAATGGCTGCTCTTCGCTCTCTGGTTGTGTTGGTGGCATCGAAGACCTGAGAGGACATTGAAGACATTTACTCTCACCTGACACTTGTTTTATCTTCCCAAGTGGACTCACCGCCACTTGTCCTCCTTCCACACTCAGGTAGTGTCGCACATCGTTCAGAGCTGCCATGGCACAGTGGCTGTGGGGGACAAACATTTACATCACTAAACTTACACGCTTTCTTTTACTCACGGAGCCTATGGAAGTTTTATTGTAGCAACATAA
The DNA here is from genome assembly GCF_033978785.1 of Entelurus aequoreus. Taxonomy (NCBI): domain Eukaryota; kingdom Metazoa; phylum Chordata; class Actinopteri; order Syngnathiformes; family Syngnathidae; genus Entelurus; species Entelurus aequoreus. The sequence continues at coordinate 27,817,465 of NC_084756.1, read as the reverse complement.
TATCTCAGTCAATCCAGTTCATGTGTGTGTGTACTAATGTGTGTAGCGCCGACTAGTGGTGAGTATAAGGAACACATCTAATCACTGTACAGACAGACAAGTCGTACACGGCCAAGTGTCACAACAATCAGGTGTAAAAAGACAGACATTCACACAAATCTGAATACACACACACACACACTTTTTTTACGGATATACATTTTTTACAAAGTCATAATACAAAAAAGCAAATCATAATACAGACAGACATTTTTATTTTTATTTTTACAGACTAATCATACAGACAGCCAGATACATTTTTTTACACAGACAAATCATAATACGAACATATTTTGTTTTACACTGACAATTTGAAATGTGGACAGACAGATTTAAAAAAAAAAAAAAAAGTTTTACATAGACAATTTATAGTACCGACAGATTGTATTTATTTATTTATTTATTTATTTATTTTTTACACAGACAATTTATAATATGGACAGACTGATATATTTTTTTACACAGACAAATCATAATACGGAGAGAGATTTTTTACACAGACAAATCATAATTTGAACAGACAGATGTATTTTTTTTACACAGACAATTTGTAATGTGGACAGACAGATTTAAAAAAAATATGTTTTACATAGACAATTTATAGTACCGACAGAACGATTGTATTTATTTATTCATTTTATTTTTTACACAGACAATTTATAATATGGACAGACCGATATATTTTTTTACACAGACAAATCATAACACGGAGAGAGATTTTTTACACAGACAAGTCATAATACGGACAGACAGATTTTTTTTTTTACACAGACAATTTGTAATGTGGACAGACAAGATTATTATTGATTTATTTTTTTTTTTTTTAAATTTACATAGACAAATAACACGGACAGACTGATTTCTTTTTTTTTTTTACACAGACAATTTATAATACAGACAGAGATTTTTTTAATGTATTTTTTTACACAGAAAAATCATAATTTGAACAGATGTATATAGAGAGATTTTTTTTTTTTTTTACACAGACCAATCATAACAAGGACAGACAGATTTAAAAAAATATATGTTTTTGATATTTATTTCATACGGACAGATATATATATGTATTTATTTATTTTTTTCATTTTTTTTTTCCGTTTGTTTGTTGTTTTTTTACGCCGCAGTCAAATCATAATACAGACAGACAACTTAAAAGACACACACACAGACAGACAGAGCTGATTACACACACACAGATAGATGTAAAGACACACACAAGTGAATTGGATTCCGCACACACAGATTGAGATACACGTTGGCAAATAAGTTTGCTACAATAATACTTCCATAAGAGCCGTGTCTATGAATGTTGTCATTCATCAGGTCATTGACATCTTAGGGCGTTCAATCGATCACAACTGAACTGTTTGGTTTGTCTTAGAAGACGTTTTGCCGCTCATCTGAGGAGACTCCAGCAGTTCCTGCTCATACACTTAGATTGGTCAGATCTAGTCCTACACTTAGATTGGTCAGCTCTAGTCCTAAACTTAGATTGGTCAGATCTAGTCCTACACTTAGATTGGTCAGCTCTAGTCCTAAACTTAGATTGGTCAGATCTAGTCCTACACTTAGATTGGTCAGCTCTAGTCCTAAACTTAGATTGGTCAGCTCTAGTCCTAGTCTTAGATTGGTCAGATCTAGTCCTAAACTTAGTTTGGTCAGATCTAGTCCTAAACTTAGATTGGTCAGATCTAGTCCTACACTTAGATTGGTCAGATCTAGTCCTAAACTTAGATTGGTCAGCTCTAGTCCTAGTCTTAGATTGGTCAGATCTAGTCCTACACTTAGATTGGTCAGATCTAGTCCTAAACTTAGATTGGTCAGCTCTAGTCCTAGTCTTAGATTGGTCAGATCTACTCCTACACTTAGATTGGTCAGATCTAGTCCTAGTCTTAGATTGGTCAGATCTAGTCCTACACTTAGATTGGTCAGATCTAGTCCTAGTCTTAGATTGGTCAGATCTACTCCTACACTTAGATTGGTCAGATCTAGTCCTAGTCTTAGATTGGTCAGATCTAGTCCTACACTTAGATTGGTCAGATCTAGTCCTAAACTTAGATTGGTCAGCTCTAGTCCTAGTCTTAGATTGGTCAGATCTACTCCTACACTTAGATTGGTCAGATCTAGTCCTAGTCTTAGATTGGTCAGATCTAGTCCTACACTTAGATTGGTCAGATCTAGTCCTACACTTAGATTGGTCAGCTCTAGTCCAAGCGGTTGGTGCCAAAACCCAAATATTTATACTCCAAAAAAGCGGCGAAACGTCTTCCAAGACAAACCAAACAGTCCAGTTGCGATCGATTAAATGCCCTGAGATTCCATAATAGCTCTTTTATTGCAATTTATTGCATTTATACCAGCGGCTTTGTTAAAAGCAGGCTTCACTGCACATCTTAAAACCAAGCTCTGGCAACCATCCGTATGTCAGCTCCAGATGTGGGTGCTGTTATTATATTCTTCAGTGAAGATGCTAAGCTAGCATGACGCTGCAATTAAAATGTGACTAACGATAGCACTTTAGCACACACAGCAATGCTAGTGTTGCTAATTGCTCAACGTTACGTTGTTGTATGTGACGGGTGTTGTTGGTGCAACGCGCTTACCGTCTGATTTTGACGCCTTCTTCATTATCGGGACTGAAAAACTCGAAGGACTTGTAGATCTTCACGCGCTCTCGGCGGTACTGACCCACGTTGAACTCTGGGACACATTGAAGACACAAATGATTCACTCTTGTTTATCACTGTTGATTGGTTCTGGGTCTGACTGTGGTGAAGAAGGAATTATTCATCATAAAATGTTCATAAATAGAGCATCAAATCTTTCTACATGTAGTTTTTAACATGAAATAACACTTTTCAAATATGTCAAAAAAAAAATGTAAAAAATAAAAAAGTCCAATGCTCTTTTGTTTTCGTTTGTTATTCTCCATTGTTTTCATTTTGTTATAATGGCTGGTAAGGCTACAGCACTGTATTGGATCAGGCTTGCTCTTGTTTTTATGCATATTTGAAATAAAAATATACCACTCAATCAAAAAAAACAACACATTTTTGTCACATTTCCTCTCCTTTAATACATTATAGCAGGGGTCACCAACGCGGTGCCCGCGGGCACCAGGTAGCCCGTAAGGACCAGATGAGTAGCCCGCTGGCCTGTTCTAAAAATAGCACAAATAGCAGCACTTACCAGTGAGCTGCCTCTATTTTTTAAATTTTATTTATTTACTAGCAAGCTGGTCTCACTTTGCTCGACATTTTTAATTCTAAGAGAGACAAAACTCAAATAGAATTTGAAAATCCAAGAAAATATTTTAAAGACTTGGTCTTCACTAACTGACAAAGAAACAGATAACAGATTTGGTGTCCAGTTCAAAGTGTGACATGATTTATTTAAACATTTGAGAGTTGACTTTTGTATTTTACATGAGTTATGTGTACAAACATGGTGCAAAGTAATTCATGATTTGTTAAAAAATGTTAGTGGCTAGCTAGTTAAAATGAGATTTTGTGATTTCACAAGACTGTCTTAGAAGTGATCATTTGAAAATTTTAAATTTGAAAAATGTGCACTTAGAGAAAATATAAAAATAAAGTGTTGCATATTGATATTTATCTGTTTCTATATATATTTATTGTGAGAAATCATTAAGATGATCAGTGTTTCCACAAAGATAAATATCATTAATTATTAATAATAACATAAGAGTTAAAGGTAAATTGAGCAAATTGGCTATTTCTGGCAATTTATTTAAGTGTGTATCAAACTAGTAGCCCTTCGCATTAATCAGTACCCAAGAAGTAGCTCTTGCTTTCAAAAAGGTTGGTGACCCCTGCATTTTTCCACACTTGGGAAAAACCTCACTAATGGGGCAAATTGCAAAAGACTCGTTTCACGGAAGTATGAAGGAAGACAAAATTGTTTTAAAAATATCTCTGCCAGGCTTTGATTTCAAATTTTCGGGACTTATGCAGATCCCAAATACACCAAAACAGGTTCCAAAATGATTATAGGTCCTATTTAAGTTGAGGTGGATAGGTCATTGTTTTTTGGCAACACCAAGTGGTCACAACCATTCATTAGGTTAAGCTCATGACGCAGTAAGTTGAATGATGCGGACCCGTTTGTTACTGGATACTTTCCAATACGCTTCTGCTTTGGAAACTTTTAATATGCAACTATAATTATTTGATGCTTGTTCATATTGACAAATACGCTGTTTTAAACTGCAATATTGTTCCATTTGTATTATGTATGTCTCCCTTGTGTGCTATTGTGTGCTTAGCTGCTGTGTAGCCGCTGGGCCCTAATAGCCTAGAGCCTACCATGTTTACCTTTTGTAAGTGACTTGACTAAAATAGAAAAAAAGACCTGCTAACTGAAGGACATTTAGATGTTAACTGGCTGTCCAGCTTTGCACAAGTAAACACGTGAAAGGACTGCTTGTATCGCACATTTGATACCATCCCATACTTTTTTTTTTTTTTGGCTAATATGGGATCCCTTAGTAACCACGTGATATTCATATTTTCACTGTCAAGGGTAGTAAATATGAAATATGAGTGTCAGACATTAGTGAGGGGGGATACCTTTGGTGGGCACTCCTATCCAGTTTAAGTAGCGTGTCAGCTTCTTGGAGATGTACGTCTTCCCTCTGGCTGGAAGTCCCACCGTCACGATGAGGGTGGGACAGTTGGTCATACAAACTGTGGGGAAAAGACACACGTGGAGAGTCTTCACAATGTTTTCTTACGTGGAACAAAGAAGAAATGCCACGGTGGACATGGCAACTAGAACAGTGGTTCTTAACCTTGTTGGAGGTACCAAACCCCACCAGTTTCATATGCGCATTCACCGAACCCTTTAGTGAAAAATATATATATATATATATTTTTTTTTTTCAAATTTAAGACAAAGTTATATGTTTTTGGTAACACTTTAGTATGGGGAACATATTCTAAGTAACAAAGACTTAATTTAGAGTTATTTGGACACTAGGGGAACATATTCTAAGTAACAAAGACTTAATTTAGAGTTATTTGGACACTAGGGGAACATATTCTAAGTAATAAAGACTTAATTTAGAGTTATTTGGACACTAGGGGAACATATTCTAAGTAATAAAGACTTAATTTAGAGTTATTTGGACACTAGGGGAACATATTCTAAGTAATAAAGACTTAATTTAGAGTTATTTGGACACTAGGGGAACATATTCTAAGTAACAAAGACTTAATTTAGAGTTATTTGGACACTAGGGGAACATATTCTAAGTAACAAAGACTTCATTTAGAGTTATTTGGACACTAGGGGAACATATTCTAAGTAACAAAGACTTCATTTAGAGTTATTTAGACACTAGGGGAACATATTCTAAGTAACAAAGACTTCATTTAGAGTTTTTTGGACACTAGGGGAACATATTCTAAGTAACAAAGACTTAATTTAGAGTTATTTGGACACTAGGGGAACATATTCTAAGTAACAAAGACTTAATTTAGAGTTATTTGGACACTAGGGGAACATATTCTAAGTAATAAAGACTTAATTTAGAGTTATTTGGACACTAGGGGAACATATTTTAAGTAACAAAGACTTAATTTAGAGTTATTTGGACACTAGGGGAACATATTCTAAGTAACAAAGACTTCATTTAGAGTTATTTGGACACTAGGGGAACATATTCTAAGTAACAAAGACTTAATTTAGAGTTATTTGGACACTAGGGGAACATATTCTAAGTAATAAAGACTTAATTTAGAGTTATTTGGACACTAGGGGAACATATTCTAAGCAACAAAGACTTAATTTAGAGTTATATGGACACTAGGGGAACATATTCTAAGTAACAAAGACTTAATTTAGAGTTATTTGGACACTAGGGGAACATATTCTAAGTAACAAAGACTTCATTTAGAGTTTTTTGGACACTAGGGGAACATATTCTAAGTAACAAAGACTTCATTTAGAGTTATTTTGTTAGGGTTAGGGCCAGGGTTAGAGGGTTAGGGTTATAATAAGGCCATGCCGAATAAGGCATTAATAAGTACTTAATAATGACTAGTTAAAGGCCTACTGAAATGAATTTTTTTTATTTAAACGGGGATAGCAGATCTATTCTATGTGTCATACTTGATCATTTCGCGATATTGCCATATTTTTGCTGAAAGGATTTAGTATAGAACAACGACGATAAAGATTGCAACTTTTGGTATCTGATAAAAAAAAGGCTTGCACCTACCGGAAGTAGCGTGACGTAGTCAGTTGAACATATACGCAAAGTTCCCTATTGTTTACAATGATGGCCGCATGAAGTGAGAGAGATTCGGACCGAGAAAGCGACAATTTCCCCATTAATTTGAGCGAGGATGAAAGATTTGTGGATGAGTAAAGTGCAAGTGAAGGACTAGTGGGGAGTTGAAGCTATTCAGATAGGGAAGATGCTGTGAGAGCCGGGGGTGACCTGATATTCAGCTGGGAATGACTACAACAGTAAATAAACACAAGACATATATATACTCTATTAGCCACAACACAACCAGGCTTATATTTAATATGCCACAAATTAATCCTGCATAAAAACACCTGCGTGTTTGTTATGCTAGCTCCTAGCTCCTCTGCTAGCTCCTAGCTCCATAGAACACGCCAATACAATTCAAACACCTGATCAACACACACAATCACTCAGCCCAAAAGACCGTTCAACTAACCCAAGGTTCATAAAGCTTATATATTTTTAAAAAGTTACGTACGTGACGCGCACGTACGGTACGGTACGTGTTATGCTAGCTCCTAGCTCCTAGCTCCATAGAACACGCCAATACAATTCAAACACCTGATCAACACACACAATCACTCAGCCCAAAAGACCGTTCACCTAACCCAAGGTTCATAAAGCTTATATATTTTTAAAAAGTTACGTACGTGACGCGCACGTACGGTACGGTACGTGTTATGCTAGCTCCTAGCTCCTAGCTCCATAGAACACGCCAATACAATTCAAACACCTGATCAACACACACAATCACTCAGCCCAAAAGACCGTTCACCTAACCCAAGGTTCATAAAGCTTATATATTTTTAAAAAGTTACGTACGTGACGCGCACGTACGGTACGGTACGTGTTATGCTAGCTCCTAGCTCCATAGAACACGCCAATACAATTCAAACACCTGATCAACACACACAATCACTCAGCCCAAAAGACCGTTCACCTAACCCAAGGTTCATAAAGCTTATATATTTTTAAAAAGTTACGTACGTGACGCGCACGTACGGTACGGTACGTGTTATGCTAGCTCCTAGCTCCTCTGCTAGCTCCTAGCTCCATAGAACACGCCAATACAATTCAAACACATGATCAACACACACAATCACTCAGCCCAAAAGACCGTTCACCTAACCCAAGGTTCATAAAGCTTATATATTTTAAAAAAGTTACGTACATACGCAAAAAAAAGCCAAAGCTGCATACTCACAGTAGCACGTCTGCGTCTTTGTCATCCAAATCAAAGTAATCCTGGTAAGAGTCTGTGTTGTCCCAGTTCTCTACAGGCGTCTGTGTATCCAAGTCAAAAGTCCTCCTGGTTAGAGTCTCTGTTATCCGAGTTCTTCCATCTTGACTGCATCTTTCGGGAATGTAAACAAAGAAGCGCCGGCTGTGTACTGTTGTGGCTGACTACGTTCGAAAAATACGTCCATTTCGCACCGACAACTTTCTTCTTTGCTTGCTCGGCTTCCTTCTCCATAATGCAATGAACATGATTGAAACAGATTCACGAACACAGATGTCCAGAATACTGTGGAATTATGAAATGAAAACAGAGCTTTTTCGTATCGGCTTCAATGTGGAAGGCATACCCGTGTTCGCCGGTCTACGTCACGCGCATACGTCATCCTCAGAGGCGTTTCGAACCGGAAGTTTAGCGGCAAATTTAAAATGTCACTTTATAAGTTAACCCGGCCGTATTGGCATGTGTTATAATGTTAAGATTTCTTAACAGTAGGCCTTTAAAGGCCTACTGAAAGCCACTACTACCGACCACGCAGTCTGATAGTTTATATATCAATGATGAAATCTTAACATTATAACACATGCCAATACGGCCGTATTGCAAATCAGTCAGCTGTTGCCGTATCCGTAATACGCCGATAGGGATAAGTTTGTATTTACACGATGAGTCGGGTGTGTTTTGATCTCCGCCGAACCCCTGAGCCCGACTCACCGAACCCCTAGGGTTCGATCCAACCCAGGTTAAGAACCACTGAACTAGAATAACAACAACAAAAAACACTGGAAAAGTTTTAAACAAATGAGAATAATTAAACAGTTTAATTTTTTTGGTCCAACAACAAACTAATTTTAGATATCACAACTGGCACACAGGTGCAATGTGGGCGCCATCTCCTGGCACTCAGAAACATTTTGCCATTTTTGGGGAATTTTGCCTGTCATTCCCAATTACTAAGTTGTTCTAAGGCTGCCATGATTAGTAGTTGTAGTTGAAGGCACTATTTTTCGGACTATAAGTCGCCCCGGGGTATAAGTCGCACCGGCCGAAAATGCATAAAACAGAAGGAAAAAAACATATAAGTCGCATTTTTTGGGGAAATGTATTTGATAAAAGCCAACACCAAGAATAGACATTTGAAAGGCAATTTAAAATGTCTAAAGAATAGTGAACAACAGGCTGAATAAGTGTACGTTATATGAGGCATAAATAACCAACTGAGAAGGTGCCTGGTATGTTAATGTAACATATTATGGTAAGAGTCATTCAAATAACTATAACATATAGAACATGCTATACGTTTACCAAACAATCTGTCACTCCTAATCGCTAAATCCCATGAAATCTTATACGTCTAGTCTCTTACGTGAATGAGATCAATAATATGATTTGATATTTTACGCTAATGTGTTAATCATTTCACACATAAGTCGCTCCTGAGTATAAGTCGCACACACAACCAACTTATACTCAGTTTTTGGGTTTGGGTTTGGGTTTTCAGTGTTGGGTTTTCAAACTATGAAAAAAACTGCGACTTATAGTCCGAAAAATACGGTAGTTATCATTGCAATGCACTCTGTGTAATCAATGCGCGCCCCCAAAAATGTTACAGTACTGCGTAAAATTGCCAAAACACGTACAGTAAACATTGCATGTTATTATGAATGTGGCAGTTACTACTTTACATACACTTGTAAGCATGTGTACAAAATATTGTTGGAGGCTTTTAGAGCGCTTTAAAAGCAGAATTAATCTTATTAACTTCATTGTTAGCTGACTTTTGTTAGTGTTTATTTATGCATAAAAAAAGAAAAACATGTCTTCTTGTATTTTTTGGTTGTTGTGATCGAAATAAAGGATAAGAGAAAGAGATTGTTATTGCGGAAGAGTGATTGCAACAGAGTTGACTACGCTGCATGCGTGTGTCTCGGTCTTGAACATGAAGACACCAAAAGCAGGGTAAATCAACCCTTCACAACCATTCTCCCGAATTCCACCCAGCCAACAATATTGGAGGCATGCCCTAAAAGGCACTGCCTTTGTGTGCCGGCCCAGTCGCATAATATCTACGGCTTTTCACACACACACACACACACACACACAAGTGAATGCCAAGCATACTTGGTCAACAGCCATACAGGTCACACTGACGGGTGGCCGTATAAACAACTTTAACACTGTTACAAATATGTGAACCCACACCAAACAAGAAAGACAAACACATTTCGGGAGAACATCCGCACCGTAAGACAACATAAACACAACAGAACAAATACCCAGAATCCCATGCAGCCCTAACTCTTCCGGGACGCTACAATATACACCCACCCACTGAACTAAAGCACGCAATATACTGGGATTAATACAAATTTAGAAGGAATGGATCAATAATTGTCCAAATTGGTGTTTAAACATACCGGTCACATTTTGACATGATGAGAGCAAAGACCAGGCTCCAATCAAGAAGTTCTCAGAGGGAACTTAGAGAGCAGGTTGTGTAACAACGTTGGCCATTTTTTAAAAGTTAGGAGTAAAAGCAAAGGTCATTTTAGCCTCATCCTGACATTTCAATATCCCAAAGTGCTTGACAGCCATGTACGTGCGTCCTGTCAGCTTCTTCTCATTTAAAAAAAAAAAAAAAAGGGTGCTGGACTCGTTTCAATGGTTTGGCGTGACCTCGCTGCAAAACAGGCAGAAGCTTGACTCAGCAGAAACACGGCCACCTGCAGAGAGCTATCCACTCTGGCAGCAGTTGGCAGGAGCGGCGTCCAAACACAAACACACACACACACACACACACACACACACACACAATGCATGTTAGTACTATGTGCAGCAGGTCACATGAGGGCCAAAGTAAGTTCCATCCCTTCCTGCCTGAAGAAGGTTAGTTTGAGCAAGACAAGCAAAGAAGACAAAAGAGATGCTGCACATCCATCTGCTGCATCTTACCGCGTCTCTGCACTATGTGGCCGCTTTTGCCAGGCAACCAGATCTTCCTCATGGGAGTCTGAGTCAGCTCCTGCGGGGAAGCGTCCGGCAAAAACTCCTCTTTGTCTAACATCCTTTTTACGCTGCCTGACTGGTGGAGAAGGTTGCTCCCGCAGTGGGGTCTGAGTGGGGTCTGAGTGGGGCTGCAGTCTCATATCAGCTGAGGAACAGCAGATGGACGCTACCGTAATGGCAGCAAGAGTGCGCAGCAAGAATCAGGGGGCAAAACAAACATGGGCCCATGTCCAGTTTAAAGGCTTCTTCTGTCCTACCAAACATCGCCACCTTGTGTGCAACAACAAAATACACGTCTCTTTTCGATGTTTCAACTTCCATTTTTAAATGCATTTTTTTCCCCATTTATATACAAGTATTTGAATACATGTGGTCCATAAACAACTTTACTTTTTACAACTACATTCAAACTTGTTTTACCTTTTAATTCAATCAAAATATTACTTTTTTCTGTGTGACAAACTCAAAAAATGTTTGTTTGACCATGTGCATCTCTGTCCTCCTTCAAAACCGCACTAAAACAACACCTCCAGGCAACTTCAACCCTTGACTAACACCCTCCCCCCTCCACATCCCACCTCCCCGGATTGTAAATAATCAAATGTATTTCTAATGTATATATATACTTGTTCTTATGCTATCTGAACTCACTATGTCCACTACTTGCTGTACATATCCTACCAAGTCAGACCTACACTGTTTCAATGCCCATTACTCTGATGATGCAATTGTTGATGACTGAAGTGCTGATACCAACCAAACCCTCCTCATCCCACCCCCCGGATTGTAAATAATGTACATAATTCAATGTATATACTCTGATGATGAACTTGTGTGATGACTGTATATCATGAATTGATTTACGTGGACCCCGACTTAAACAAGTTGAAAAACGTATTGGGGTGTTACCATTTAGTGGTCAATTGTACGGAATGTGTACTGCACTGTGCAATCTACTAATAAAAGTTGAAATCAATCAAACCAGATTGACTATTTTATTGACACACATTATTACAAGATATGCTGTTAACGCTCTTGTTGACATACCTAGTTCAAAGGCAAACTCAATGAAAAAAAAAGTAATTTATAGAGCCATTGCTTATTAGAATAATTTACCACTCGATATTTGTCTGATTATTAAATCAGCCTTTAAAAAAAAAAAGGTACTTACTGGAATGGCAATGACTATAGTTGAGGGAATAACCATAAACCAGTGGTTCTTAACCTGGGTTCGATCGAACCCTAGGGGTTCGGTGAGTCGGGCTCAGGGGTTCGGCGGAGGTCAAAACACACCCGACTCATTGTGTAAATAAAAACTTCTCCCTATCGGCGTATTACGGATACGGCAACAGCAGAAGTCAGACTGATTTGCAGGTGTGTCATTTGTTGTGAGTTTATGCACTGTGTTGGTTTTGTTGTTTGAACAAGGTGACGTTCATGCACGCTTCATTTTGTGCACCAGGAAAAGAACATGGTAACACTTTAGTATGGGGAACATATTCACCATTAATTAGTTGCTTATTAACATGCAAATTAGTAACATATTGGCTCTTAACTAGTCATTATTAAGTTCTTATTAATGCCTTATTCGGCATGGCCTTATTATAACCCTAACCCTCTAATCCTGGCCCTAACCCAAACCAAATAACTCTAAATTAAGTCTTTGTTACTTAGAATATGTTCCCCTAGTGTCCAAAAAACTCTAAATTAAGTCTTTGTTACTTAGAATATGTTCCCCATACTAAAGTGTTTGTCTTGAATTTGAAAAAAACCATTTTATTTTTCACTAAAGAAGGGTTCAGTGAATGTGCATATTAAACTGGTGGGGTTCGCTACCTCCAACAAGGCTAAGAACCACTGCCTTAAACTAAATTAATTTGTGTTATTCCATACCAGTGTTGATTTTTCATGTTGATGGAATTGAATCCTTTTTTAAACATTTTATACATATATTAATGAACTATACTATGGACTCATGTACAGTCTTGCAGTTTAATTTGTATGTGTTTTCCAATGTTTTAAACTGATTTGTATTATGTAATGTAATACTAGCTGACTGCTAATGGGGGTCCTTTTCTAATAAACAAATCGATTTATTTATGCACAAAAGCGAGCGAGAAGGGATTACCGTAAAGCCAGGGGTGGTGAGCGAGAGACGCAAGAGAAAAAAAACACACTCCTGCCATGCATGACGCGTGTACAGCGCGTGGAGCAGTGACCTCAGCCAATCAGAGAGCAGACAGGAAGCCCGGCAGCCAATGAGAGAAGTCGCTCACCACAACAACAAACGTGCTGCGCTGCTTTTGCGATAACAGCTGGTGGCAGAAGTCATGCTTTTTACTTTTGACCTCACAATCAGTCCTAAACTGCACTTAATTCTCCTTGCACAGTGTCAGGATATTATCAAAGAACATTATGAAATATGAAGGAAACCATAGGTTGCCGTATTGTACACAATTACAAATAAAATCATTAAACTAAAAAAAAAGTACTCCAAGGATTACCAAGCATTATTGTTTGACTTTTGAAGACTTTAAAGAGAACAAATATCTATCTAAGTGCTTATTTGAGCAGACTAAAAAAATAAAATTACCACAGGTAATGACACAAAATGACCAGCAGGTGGAGCTGTGGAACCATGCGGTGAAAGCGCCGGACAATAAATCATCTGCACAACTATCAATGTTCAAGGTAACCAAGTTTCAAGGTTGAGAAACGCAATAGATGTAAAAAAAACAACTGCAGAAATAAAATATATATATTTTCCATGTCACTACCACAGATTTAATATATAATTGTTTTAAAGATACAAACACAGATGTGTATGGGTATGAGATGTTTGTCAACAGACTTGTCAATCCTGTACATTCATCAGGTGTGATGTTATAGCCAATAAAGCAACATTTTTAATTGTCTTTTGGTGCATGCCTTATGTTTAGGGTGACCATATTCTGAAACCCCAAAAAGAAGACACAAAAATGCGTGCCAAGGCCGGGACTAGGTGAAAATTTGCCAATGATACTCAAACTTGCTTTATAAATAATATATTTATTTAAATAAAGCATTTTTTTCTCCTCTGTTGACGCTAGGAATTTTCAAAATGGGTTCCCAAAGTACATTTTTGGGGCGCCACTTTTTTGTAAGCATTTTGAAAAAAAATGATAATTGTATGCATTATCCTGTTATATCTCACATTCTATATTGTGTTTTGGAAAAAGGTTGTCATAAACGTTACTTAATTCATTAAAAATAATAATAAAAAAATAAAACAAATTTGTATACATATGTACATTCATTCACTTTCTTCTTTCCTTCGTGGATCTGAACTTTACCGCTGCTGGTAGTTTTTTCTATGTTTTTATTCTTAATAAGTTGTATGTGTATTTATTTCAGTATAAAAGTGTAAAAAGTGTTTTGCTTGGGTCATGAAATGATGATAATGGTGTGCCAGGGCATACATACATTTTATATTTAACACTTAAATCTCTGGAGTCTACATCAACTTCAGATCTATCCCTCATTTCAAAATGTTTTAGTTTTTTTTGTTTTATTGTTTTTCGCCCTTTTTTGTCAAACAAAACTATGTTTTTAATGGCAAACACACAAAATATGCAAAATTTTCCACCAAAAATATTTTTCTTAGTGGAATATTTGATGTGAAGTAATCGGAACGTTGGATAGGTCAATAATTCATGATAACATTGATTTTGATTCAATATTATGCTTTGAGCAATGACAGTTTGAAAGAAAAAAAAACAGCTTTGTTTTATTAGTCAACATTGCAACTTTTTCTAAATTACATTTCACCTTTAAGCTTTTTTATTTCACTTTTGTTATGTTTTTGTTTATTTTAATAGTATTTTTAGAATGTGCCGTGGGCCTTTTAAAACATTAGCTGTGGGCCGCAAATGGCCTCCGGGGCACACTTTTGACACCCCTGCTATAGATAATAAAAAATTAAATGTGATAAATCTATGGATAAAAAGCAGAGCCTGGCGACGCATGCGCGTTTATCATAACTCTCTTGCTCTCTTTGTCTCTGCCCCTCCCTCACCAATGCTGCTGCGTGCGCACACCATCACAATTTGTTTTGTTTTCAACCCCTTCTTAACCCTGAACGTACATTGAAAATACACGAAACCTTAACTCAAAATGCCGGACATTTGAGGCATTTAAGAAACTCCGCCCGGACAGCCCCGCAAAAGAGGACATGTCCGGGGAAAAGAGGACGTATGGTCAGTCTACTTATGTTTAGTAAATAAGATGGCTTTAAATCAGAACTGTACATTTTCTGGAATTGTACCTATCATTCACAATCCCTATCTTTTTGTATGCATTCTAAAATACGGCAAGTACGAGGTGGCTAACCGTGCAACTGGTGGGATCTAATCTGCCCATAAAGACCTCTAAAAAAACATCCAAAAACCGCCAACAATACTGCATTTACATCTCGTGACCTGAATATTAACCAAGTATTAGAAACATTGTTATTATAAGTGCCAAGGCAGACAAACTATTTTTAGCGGCGCCATGGTCACAGAGAGCCAACTAGCTTGTGCAGCTATTGAAATACTGAGCAGCTGCATCGCCTCTGTGTTGGCAAAAGTTAATTCTACATTATAAACCATGCCTCTGACCTGGATAGTAGAGGGTTGTGGCCATAAACCGAGAAGTTTGTCAACGTTGACATTCAACTTAGACCCGGAGATCCTGTCATTTTAAAAGAGGGTCTTAATCTCAATGACATTGTTTCCTGGTTAAATAAAAGTTAAATAGAACAATTACAAATAAAAAAAGACACAAAGAGACGCTCGTTTGTGTCACTTTTTTATTTTACCTGAAGCTGGATTATGATTAATTCTTCATCTAAAAAAGGGAGGCACAAACATCCCATCAGTCGGCATCCCAGTGAGAGCAGACATTGTATAGTAAGTGATTGGTAGTTCGTATTTCTTGTTTAGCACTTAGCAATAGTGCTACTTGTTGAATGTGCATATCACTCAGCACATCCTCCTTATATTCAGGCTCAAAAAAGGTTCTGGATCAGCATTTGTTCCAAAGAAGTCGTCGCTCATGAATTCTGTCAGGATTGTTGTTGACGGAAATAGCAAACGCTGTGATGCGTCTGAAATGAACGCACTGCGGTATGTTTAAAATGACCAAAACATATAAATATTACATTTTATGAGTATGCCTGTTATATTACTTAATTCCTTAAAATTTGTTGTTTTTTTAGAGCGCTTTCTAGGCGAAATAGAGTGAATCACATTGGCTATGTTGTTAGCTGACTTTTGCTAGCATTTATTTACGAGTTAGAACGCATAAAAAAATAAAAACGTGTGCTTGTGTATAAATATGCATATGTGTATATATATATATATATATATATATATATATATATATATATATATATATATATATATATATATATATATATATATATATATATATATATATATATGTGTATGTATATATGTGTGTGTGTATATATATATATTCCTTGCGCACTAATTGACTGAAAGCGCACGCACTTGCCGCACGCTCGCCCGACACTGCGGCGCAAGCGTGATGTCACGTTATCGATGGGAAAAAGCATTTTTAGACAATATGATTTGCCTGAGCAGCTAGGCGACACCGAGAGTAACAAGTGGTAGAAAATGGATTAGAAAGGACAGATTAAAAAAAAAAATAATTAAAAATGATTTGATTTCATTTTTATAAACTTTGGACTTCCCGTGGGCCGTAGTTTGGGGACCCCTGGTGTAAACAATACCCACCCCTAGTAGCGAGGTCAACCTGATATTTCATGGTTTGGCAGTTTTGTATTCTCGCATTTTAACTGTCTTATTGTTGCCCATTGTCGCTGTTTGTTTTGCATTTTGCACTGTTTGCCTTTTTTTGCACGGTGGGCACTGAGCGCCACACCTGTTTTGTTGTTGCGATGCACAATGACAATAAAAGCTACTCTTTTGTGAAACGCAACAAAATGAGTACCTGGAGAGCAGCAAAGCGTGAAAAAGCATATAAGGTAAAAAAAAAAGAAAAGAGAAAAAAAAAGCGTGTTGTCAGGTCTGTGATTGTGTTGACCATATTTGGTTGTCTATTAAAGGTTTATTGGAGGAGGGGCCTTTTTTTGTGAGGTGCTCAGTGGCCTTGTGGTTGGAGTGGTAGGTCGTGAGTTCAAACCCCAGCCGAGTCATACCAAAGACTAATGGGAGCCATTACCTCCCTGCTTGGCACTCAGCATCAAGGGTTGGAATTGGGGGTTAAATCACCAAAAATGACTACCGAGCGCGGCCACCGCTGCTGCTCACTGCTCCCCTCACCTCCCAGGGGGTGAACAAGGGGATGGGTCAAATGGAGAGGACACATTTCACCACACCTAGTGTGTGTGT
Organism: Entelurus aequoreus; assembly: GCF_033978785.1. Classification (NCBI taxonomy): domain Eukaryota; kingdom Metazoa; phylum Chordata; class Actinopteri; order Syngnathiformes; family Syngnathidae; genus Entelurus; species Entelurus aequoreus. The sequence goes on along the minus strand of NC_084756.1, from coordinate 27,800,514 downwards.
GACAATCATTGCTACTTTAAACTTTAACTTTTAAGTTTAGGTGCATCGCAATGTTCATTGTCCACTTCCTGTCCCTGTCCCTCGCTTTTAACTCGTACCGTTTAGGGAATATATATACCTGGTACTAGCTAGTAGCATATTGGAGACAACAACAACAACAACAACAAGGCAGGGACGTCCACCATTAGTGTTTTGTGAGCACACAACCAGGAAACAGCACCACTACCGCCTCCCAATCATTTAAACACAATAACACAACACCCTTGCAGCCAGTTATACGTCTCTCTCAATCACACACACACACGCACGCACACACGCACGCACGAGCATAATCATTTGGAATGGGGACCAAGTTTTTGATCATCACTTGTGGGGACCACCCTTTCTACAGGTTGTGGAGGCATTTAAAAAAAATGGTGTAAAATGGCCACTGCCCAGTTAGCTCAGACACGTCTTTAAATCTCTGGATTGATGAAGTAATGTGCTGATCATTCTCACTGGGGACCCTGGGGAAAAAAAAGAGTTGATATGGTTCATGGGGACCAAATTTAAATAATTTTGCATAATTCACACAAATTTGTACGGATGCAATTTGGGCTGCTGTGCAAATGTCTCACACTCAAACTAACCAGTAAACATGTTTTACGGGCCAAAGCTTAAAAATCACTTAGGCATCTTCAGAATGGATCTGACTATCATTTAAAAAGGTTTCCCTTTAGGGCAGTGGTACCCAACCAGCGGGCCGTGGATCGATTGGTACCGGGCCGCACAATAAATTTAAAATATATATATATATATATATATATATATATATATATATATACAGTGGGGCAAAAAAGTATTTAGTCAGCCACCTATTGACAATCAATGGGTGGCTGACTAAATACTTTTTTGCCCCACTGTGTATATATATATATATATATATATATATATATTTATTTATTTTTATTATTTTTTAAAAATTAAATCCACATAAAAAACACGAGATACACTTACAATTAGTGCACCAACCCAAAAAACCTCCCTCCCCCATTTACACTCATTCACACAAAAGGGCTGTTTCTTTCTGTTATTAATATTTCTGGTTCCTACATTATATATCAATATAGATCAATACAGTCTGCAGGGATACAGTCCGTAAGCACACTAGGACTGCAACAACTAATCGATTAAATCGATTAAAATTGATTATAAAATTAGTTGCAGATTAATTTAGTCATCGATTCGTTGGATCTATGCTATGCGCATAGGCAATTTTTATTTTATTTAAAATTTTTTATAAGGGGCGGCGTGGCTAAGTTGGTAGAGTGGCCGTGCCAGCAATCGGAGGGTTGCTGGTTACTGGGGTTCAATCCCCACCTTCTACCATCCTAGTCACGTCCGTTGTGTCCTTGGGCAAGACACTTCACCCTTGCTCCTGATGGGTGCTGGTTAGGGCCTTGCATGGCAGCTCCCGCCATCAGTGTGTGAATGTGTGTGTGAATGTGGAAATAGTGTCAAAGCGCTTTGAGTACCTTGAAGGTAGAAAAGCGCTATACAAGTATAACCCATTTATTTATTTATCATTTATTTATAAACCTTTATTTATAAACTGCAACATGTACAAACAGCTGAGAAACAATAATCAAAATAAGTATGGTGCCAGTATGCTGTTTTTTTTCCAATAAAATACTGGAAAGGATAGAAATGTAGTTTGTCTCTTTTATCCGATTATTAATCGAAGTAATAATCGACAGATTAATCTATTATCAAATTAATCGTTAGTTGCAGCCCTAAAGCACACATGATTGTATTTTTTTATTACAAAAAATAAATTAAATAAATAAATTCCCCCCCCTGGTCCGTGGGACAAATTTTCAAGCGTTGACCGGTCCGCAGTTACAAAAAGTTTGGGGACCACTGCTCTAGGGGACCTGTTTTTTTGTCCCCATACTGTCAGGTGTCCCCTAAAGGTGCCTGTGTAAACAGAGCGATGTCCCCATTAAGTAAGCATTACCAGAACACACACACACGCACACATACACGCGCCCCGCCTGCAGCATATAAAGAGATTCAGAGCGAGAGGGTGAACTTTCCCCTAGATCTTGCTCTACTCAGCGAGCAAGGGAGGGGCAGCGGCGGCGAGGGAAAACATCCTGATTTATTTGTTATGATTATTCACCGAAGCAGTGATACACAACAGGAGAAGCAAACCACAAACACTGCACACTTAAGGCAGAAATACAAGATGGATGTTGGACGATTACTGCAGTTGACCATGCTGCATATACCCCTCCCTGATTGAGCACGTGTGTCAGGATGCTTCCACAGCCTGCCTGCACATACGAAACCTGCAAGGGCCATAGGGCCTGATTAAGGTGAACACACACACACAGTTTGACAGTACAGATGTCACACACACTGTTAAAAACCACATGACTTTATAGAAAAAAGAGCCCTCGCAGGGAACATAAATTACATAATAGCCCATTTGTGTTATGACTGAGTCACTGGATTATATAGGACACAGTATGAGAGCACACACAGTTTTAATAAGGCAACTTCCACTCATTAACACACTAACACAGGGGTCACCAACCTTTTTGAAACCAAGAGCTACTTCTTGGGTACTGATTAATGCGAAGGGCTACCAGTTTGATACACACTTAAATAAATTGCCAGAAATAGCCAATTTGCTCAATTTACCTTTAACTCTATGTTATTATTAATAATTAATTATATTTACACTTAATTGAACGGTTTAAAAGAGGAGAAAACATGAAAAAATTGACAATTAAATTTTTAAACATAGTTCATCTTCAATTTCGACTCTTTAAAATTCAAAATTTAACCGAAAAAAATAAGAGAAAAACTAGCTAATTCGAATCTTTTTGAAAAAATAAAAAAAATAATTTATGGAACATCATTAGTGATTTTTCCTGATTAAGATTACTTTTAGAATTGTGATGACATGTTTTAAATAGGTTAAAATCAAATCTACACTTTGTTAGAATATATAACAAATTGGACCAAGCTATATTTCTAACAAAGACAAATCATTATTTCTTCTAGAATTTCCAGAACAATTTTTTTTTAAGAAATTCAAAAGACTTTGAAATAAGATTTAAATTTGATTCTACAGATTTTCTAGATTTGCCAGAATATTTTTTTTGAATTTTAATCATAAGTTTAAAGAAATATTTCACAAATATTCTTCGTCGAAAAAACAGAAGCTAAAATGAAGAATTAAATTAAAATGTCTTTATTATTCTTTATAATAAATTTTTTTTTTTACTTGAACATTGATTTAAATTGTCAGGAAGGAATTTAAAAGGTAAAAAGGTATATGTGTTTAAAAATCCTAAAATCATTTTTAAGGTTGTATTTTTTCTCTAAAATTGTCTTTCTGAAAGTTATAAGAAGCAAAGTAAAAAAAATAATGAATTTATTTAAACAAGTGAAGACCAAGTCTTTAAAATATTTTCTTGGATTTTCAAATTATATTTGAGTTTTGTCTCTCTTAGAATTAAAAATGTCGGGCAAAGCGAGACCAGCTTGCTAGTAAATAAATAAAATGTAAAAAATAGAGGCAGCTAACTGGTAAGTGCTGCTATTTGAGCTATTTTTAGAACAGGCCAGCGGGCTGCTCATCGGGTCCTTACGGGCTACCTGGTGCCCGCGGGCACCGCGTTGGTGACCCCTGCACTAACAGGACCAGATAGACAAGAATTGCAAGTGTTTATCCTTTGAATGCACATTTTATTCAATCTGCTCATTGCTGATAAAATGCCACAAATCCCAAAAACATGCATACTATCTCCTGGGTTCAGTCCAGTTTCAGTTTATTTCCAACATGCATACAATACAACGTAATTCATCACATATTTCCAGTTCTTTCATCAAAGCACGTCCGAAATGGAGTAGGAAGAAGCGGAGTTTATTTACTACTCATTTTCATACCATAGCAGTTTTATCCTATTTCCTTGTTCTCTGTAACATACTAGTGAACAAATAAATAATAAATAAATAATATACCATAGTAACTTAGTAAGTAAACAAATAATAAATACAAAAATAATCTTTACTCTCTGGTGTACCAAACTTTAACTGGGATAGGCTCCAGCTCATGAGGACAAGAGCTCTAGAAAATGGACGGAGGATTATTAACTTTATTTGATGTTTTAGATGATATTATCAGATTTTTTAAAATATTTTCATACACTGGCATGTTTGCAAGTGTTCCGTGGAATGTTTTTTAAAGCAAAAACGTACTGATAAAAATGCCACAAATCTCGTAAAGACAAGCTTTGAAGTTAATAATTAAGGGCACAACAAGGAAGTATGGTGATCATGCTTCCATCAATATATTGGGGAACTTTAAATAAGTCAAGTTTGAGTTTGTTTGGAACATGCAAGCATACAACATGATGCATCAAAATGTCCAGTTTCTAAATTCAACGTGTTCGAAAAGGAGTAGGAAGAAGCAGAACTTATTTAATCCTACCCCTTTTCCTTGACATTGCTAAAACTTTTTGTTCACTTCCTGTTCTGAATTTATTCACAATATACTCCATAAGAACAATAAAAATAAATAAATTGGTGAGGTAAGTTACATTTCATATATGAGATGAGTAAGATTACCTACACTGTCACAATGTCCATTTCTCCGATGATAAAATTGATGATAACTGAAGTATGCTGATAGCAACCCAAACATCTTACCTATTAACCACCTCTATCTAATGCCTCATGTGGGGTAGACTACTGTTGGGTTTTGCATGGTTGAATGAATGTATGTATGTATGTGTATGCTTGCTTTAGTATTAGTACTATTATTTTGTGTTTATCATATAGCGTTTTTTGTGCTTGCCACCATGTTTCAGCATACGACGTACCGTATTTTTCGGAGTATAAGTCGCTCCGGAGTATAAGTCGCTCCGGCCGAAAATGCATAATAAAGAAGGAAAAAAACATATATAAGTCGCACTGGAGTATAAGTCACATTTTTTGGGGAAATGTATTTGATAAAAGCCAACACCAAGAATAGACATTTGAAAGGCAATTTAAAATGTCTAAAGAATAGTGAACAACAGGCTGAATAAGTGTACGTTATATGAGGCATAAATAACCAACTGGTATGTTAACGTAACATATTATGGTAAGAGTCATTCAAATAACTATAACATATTGAACATGCTATACGTTTACCAAACAATCTGTCACTCCTAATCGCTAAATCCCATGAAATCTTATACGTCTAGTCTCTTACGTGAATGAGCTAAATAATATTATTTGATATTTTACGGCAATGTGTTAATAATTTCACACATAAGTCGCTCCTGAGTATAAGTTGCACCCCCGGCCAAACTATGAAAAAAACTGCCACTTATAGTCCGAAAAATACGGTATATACTGTCCTCTGGACCAGTGGTTCTCAAATGGGGGTACGCATACCCCTGGGGGTACTTGAAGGTATGCCAAGGGGTACGTGAGATTTTTTTAAAAATGTCTGTCAAAAAGAACTGTGAAAAGAAATGCAACAATGCAATATTCAATGTTGACAGCTAGATTTTTTTGTGGACATGTTCCATAAATATTGATGTTAAAGATTTCTTTTTTTGTGAAGAAATGTGTAGAATTAAGTTCATGAATCCAGATGGATCTTTATTACAATCCCCAAAGAAGGCACTTTAAGTTGATGATTACTTCTATGTGTAGACATCTTTATTTATAATTGAATCACTTGTTTATTTTTCAACAAGTTTTTAGTTATTTTTATATCTTTTTTTTCCAAATAGTTCAAGAAAGACCACAACAAATGAGCAATATTTTGCACTGTTATACAATTTAATAAATCAGAAACTGATGACATAGTGCTGTATTTTACTTCTTTATCTCTTTTTTTTCAACCAAAAATGCTTTGCTCCGATTAGGGGGTACTTGAATTAAAAAAATGTTCACAGGGGGTACATCACTGAAAAAAGGTTGAGAACCACTGCTCTGGACCTCCTGCCAAAAGCTTCTTCTAGCTTATTTGGGGGACCCTTTCACTTACCACCATCCTTAAATGATATTCACTACTATTGTAATTGTTCTATGGTATTGTGAATAAAACTTGAAAAACTTGAAACATGACTGTATTATGCTGATAGTATATATTTGTACCATGAATTGATTAACGTGAACCCCGACTTAAACAAGTTGAAACATTTATTGGGGTGTTACCATTTAGTGGTCAATTGTACGGAATATGTACTGTACTGTGCAATCTACTACTACAAGTTTCAATCAATCAAACTTGAAAATGAATGGATGGATGAGATAAATTCAGAATGTTTATCATGTTTCTTCTTCTTTGTACTTTGTAAACACTAAATTTGAAGAGTTTCTTAGAGTGGATCATATTAGTACATTGTTTGATTTATTTGCTTAATCCATTCCATCATTTAATTCTACAAACCTCGATAAACCCAGATTCCGATCTAACAAAGGTCTAAACTCGTTCTCCTTCTATGCCACATCAATGTGGAATGCACTCCCAACAGGTGTAAAAGAAAGTGCATCTCTGTCCTTCAAAACCGCACTAAAACAACACCTCCAGGCAACTTCAACCCTTGACTAACACCCTCCCCCCTCCACATCCCACCTCCCCGGATTGTAAATAACCAAATGTAAATAATCAAATGTATTTCTAATGTATATACTTGTTCTTATGCTATCTGAACTCACTATGTTCTCTGCTCGCTGTACATATCCTACCAAGTCACACCTACACTGTTTCAATGCCCATTTCTCTGATGATGCAATTGTTGATGACTGAAGTGCTGATATCAACCAAACCCTCCTCATCCCACCCCTGGATTGTAAATAATGTAAATAATTCAATGTACCGTATTTTTCGGACTATAAATCGCAGTTTTTTTTTCATAGTTTGGCCGGGGGTGCGACTTATACTCAGGAGCGACTTATGTGTGAAATTATTAACACATTAGCGTAAAATATCAAATATTATTATTTAGCTCATTCACGTAAGAGACTAGACGAATAAGATTTTATTGGATTTAGCGATTAGGAGTGACAGATTGTTTGGTAAACGTATAGCATGTTCTATATGTTATAGTTATTTGAATGACTCTTACCATAATATGTTACGTTAACATACCAGGCACGTTCTCAGTTGGTTATTTATGCCTCATATAACGTACACTTATTCAGCCTGTTGTTCACTATTCTTTAGACATTTTAAATTGCCTTTCAAATGTCTATTCTTGCTGTTGGCTTTTATCAAATACATTTCCCCCAAAAATGCGACTTATACTCCAGTGAGACTTATGTTTTTTTCCTTCTTTATTATGCATTTTCGGCCGGTGCGACTTATACTCCGGAGCGACTTATACTCCGAAAAATACGGTATATACTCTGATGGTTAACTTGTGTGATGACTGTATTATGCTGATCAGTGTTTCCCACACATTCATTTATTTGTGGCGGCCCGCCACGAAAGAATTACGTCCGCCACAAATACTTTTCTTTTTTTTGTCCTGTCCAGCTTCTCAGGCAAATCATATAGTTGGTGTAGATGCCCATATAGGCTGTTCACATTTACTTTACAAAAGAGAAGTGTAGGATACTTCTCTTGTTGCCTTATTTGTATTTGACCACTAAAGTTTTCTGTTTATTTGTTACTGACTGTGGCAGGACACCTCTGCCTCTGTTTCACTTTATGTTGCTGGTAAATAATATGGTTGTAGTAGTAGGCTAAAGTTAAATTATTTAGTATGCACTAATTAAAGGGGCAGAGCTTTAA
>NC_084756.1:27705228-27790228 GCF_033978785.1 Entelurus aequoreus | reverse complement strand
TTTTCCCGATTCAAAAGGATTGTCTATTCATGGAATACATAGATTTCAGCAGGATCTACCCCAGTCTGCTGACATGCAAGCAGAGTAGTAGATTTTTGTAAAAAGCTTTTATAATTGTAAAGGACAATGTTTTATCAACTGATTGCAATAATGTACATTTGTTTGAACTATTAAATGAAGCAAAAATATGACTTATTTTATCTTTGTGAAAATATTGGACACAGTGTGTTGTCAAGCTTATGAGATGCGATGCAAGTGTAAGCCACTGTGACACTATTGTTCTTTTTTTTTTTTTTATAAATGTCTAATGATAATGTCAGTGAGGGATTTTTAATCACTGCTATGTTGAAATTGTAACTAATATTGATACTGTTGTTGATAATATTCATTTTTGTTTCACTACTTTTGGTTTGTTCTGTGTGGTGTTTGTGTCTCCTCTCAATTGCTCTGTTTATTGCAGTTCTGAGTGTTGCTGGGTCGGCTTTGGTTTTGGAATTGGATTGCATTGTTATGGTATTGCTGTGTATTGTTTTGTTGGATTGATTAATTTAAAAAAAATAAAAAATACAAATTTAAAATAAAAATAAAAATAAATCGATTTTTTTAAAATGAGAATCGATTCTGAAATCGCACAACGTGAGAATCGCGATTCGAATTCGAATCGATTTTTTCCCACACCCCTAATATATATATATATATATATATATATATATATATATATATATATATATATATTTTTTTTTTTTTTTTCATTCTTCTTTAGTTGCTTTAAAAATAAAAGGTTATACTTGTACAGCGCTTTTCTACCTTTTTTTTTTTTTGGAACTCAAAGCGCTTTGACACTATTTCCACATTCACACACACATTCACACACTGATGGCGGGAGCTGCCATGCAAGGCGCTAACCGGGACCCATCAGGAGCAAGGGTGAAGTGTCTTGCTCAAGGACATGACTAGGATGGTAGAAGGTGGGGATTGAACCAGGAACCCTTAGATTGCTGGCACGGCCACTCTCCCAACTTCGCCATGCCAAGTTTACAACCCCCTGGCACTGTTTTGTACCGTTCCTGTACTTGTTTGGATTATTATTATTTATTCGCTTGTATGTAACTGTTGAATATTATAAATAAAGGTTTTAAAAAAAATTATAATATTAAATAAGAATCTCGTGTTAAAAAAATTTTTTTTTAAAAATGCTACATTATTTGTTCTTCAGGACAATAACGTTTTTAACCCACTTTTATCTTAATATAAATAATGATTTTACATTTGAAGTGGCCCACAATGAAAATACTTTATAGAAGTTATTTTAGTCTGTTTTTTTTTTTAGCTTTTTGTAAGTTTCAAATGTTTTTTGTTCAATTGAAAAACAGGGGGTTAAAGGGTTAAAAAAAAAATCCCAAAAATAGAATGAATAGTTTATATGGCAGAAATACATTCCCTGTTTAAATAAATTACATTTGTCATATTTAAAGACCTATTAAGTGTTTTATCTGCAAATATTTTTTCTAAATTGCCAGTATTTTACTTTTTATCCTATTAGTTATGCAAGATTCTATTTAGTTATATGTATTTACTGTGTATATATATATATATATATATATATATATATATATATATATATATATATATATATATATATATATATATTTTTTTTTTTTTTTTTCTATTAATCTTCATATGTCTTACTTGTATTTTATTCTTTATCTCTACACATGGTTCTCACTTTTTTAAAGTTTTATTATTTTTATTTTCCCACATTCCTCAGATGAGCCATCTGCCTCAGGGGTTATCGGCCGTGCTTTTGTGTCAGCGTCCTGGTGGCCATGGTCTGATGACCTCCTGGTGCAGATGGCCCCTGTGATAGTGTTTACCCACATGTCTCCTCTGTACTCAGCCATGCAATCATTGGTCCATATAGTTGCATATGTGTGTATGTTGTGTGTGTGTGTGTGTGTTTGGTATCTGTATCTTGTATGTGATAATGGGGGATATTGGTCCCCGGGGTATTGTTTTTAACTTTGTAAAGCACTTTGCGTTGCATTTCTTTTATGTATGAAAAGCGCTTTATAATTAAAGCTTGATTTGATTTGAAAAGGTAGTTCAGTGGTTTTTGTAACCAAAAGACAGAATCGGATGAAAATGGATTTAAATCCAACCCGTTTGTTTCAGACAGCCAATAATATGAACATAACATGTTTTATACATAATTATATTTTTCTGCGCAGAAGTGAAATACATGACCAATGAAATGGATAAATGAACCTTCATATCACTTTATTGAAGACGTGTTGGCAAAGACGGCGATGAGTGGAGAGGGAGAAGAGGAGAGAGCCACACGGACTTCTGACTTCTTAACCTCTTAAGGCCCAAGCTTTTTGTTTCATGCTTTTTTTATTTATCTTTGCTACTTGGGCTTATTGGACCCTAATTAGAAAACTAAGAATCATCTTTTGATATGATGTACTTAGTCCATAAGTAACAAACGTGTTCTTCATGACTGGTGACATGCTAATTCTTATTTTTACCCTTTTTTTTTTCCAAATTCCATTGTATGTTATACTCTTCTGACACCACCAGATGGCAGTATAAGTGTCCACATAAGCGGCCATAAGACCCCAATTCAGTAGTGTACACAATTTTGGAAATAAGAGCTAAAAGGTGCTGTCCACGCATGTGGCCACTAAGCCTTTAGAGGTTTAAAGGCCTACTGAAATGACATTTTCTTATTTAAACGGGGATAGCAGATCCATTCTATGTGTCATACTTGATCATTTCGCGATATTGCCATATTTTTGCTGAAAGGATTTAGTAGAGAACATCGACGATAAAGTTCGCAACTTTTGCTCGCTGATAAAAAAAGCCTTGCCTGTACCGGAAGTAGCGTGACGTCGCAGGTTGAAAGGCTCCTCACATTTCCCCATTGTTTACACCAGCAGCGAGAGCGATTCGGACCGAGAAAGCGACGATTACCCCATGAATTTGAGCGAGGATGAAAGATTCGTGGATGAGGAACGTAAGAGTGAAGGACTAGAGTGCAGTGCAGGACGTATCTTTTTTCGCTCTGACCGTAACTTAGGTAAAAGGGCTCATTGGATTCCACACTTTCTCATTTTTCTATTGTGGATCACGGATTTGTATTTTAAACCACCTCGGATACTATATCCTCTTGAAAATGAGAGTCGAGAACGCGAAATGGACATTCACAGTGACTTTTATCTCCACGACAATACATCGGTGAAGCACTTTAGCTACGGAGCTAACGTGATAGCATTGTGCTTAAATGCAGATAGAATCAAAAGAAATAAGCCCCTGACCTGAAGGATACACAGAAGATCAACAATACTACTATCAGGAGACACCGAACCAAACACTGGACCTGTAACTACACGGTTAATGCTGTGCCGCCTGGCCAAGCCTAGCAATGCTGTTGCTAACGACGCCATTGAAGCTAACTTAGCTACGGGACCTCGACAGAGCTATGCTAAAAACATTAGCTCTCCACCTACGCCAGCCCTCATCTGCTCATCAACACCCGTGCTCACCTGCGTTCCAGCGATCGACGGCGCGACGAAGGACTTCACCCGATCATCGATGTGGTCGGCGGCTAGCGTCGGATAGCGCGTCTGATATCCAAGTCAAAGTCCTCCTGGTTGTGTTGCTGCAGCCGGCCGCTAATACACCGATCCCACCTACAGCTTTCTTCTTTGCTGTCTCCATTGTTAATTGAACAAATTGCAAAAGATTCACCAACACAGATGTCCAGAATACTGTGGAATTATGCGGTGAAAACAGAGCTGTTTGTATTGGGATACAATGGTGTACCAATACTTCCGCTTCAACCATTGATGTCACGCGCATACGTCATCATACATAGACGTTTTCAGCCGGAAGTTTCCCGGGAAATTTAAAATTGCATTTTATAAGTTAACCCGGCCGTATTGGCATGTGTTGCAATGTTAAGATTTCATCATTGATATATAAACTATCAGACTGCGTGGTCGGTAGTAGTGGCTTTCAGTAGGCCCTTAATAGTGTTTCTCACCATCTTTATCAAAGCGCTGGCACTCGCAACTTTCCATGGTGGTCTATTTTGCAGTTGTACGCAATATTAAAAAAAAAATTAAGCACCAACGCGTGAGACTGTTTGGACACGCAGGCAAAAAGACTAGTTTTTACGAGCAATGTTTGGTTGTAGGATAACGGTGTTGGCATACCAAAATCGAGGCACAAATGTTGGCAAAGAATCTGTGTCGGAAACAAAATGATACAAAATGCCACTGTGGACCTCTGAGAGGAAATGTAACACCTTATAACACTAACATGTCACATGATCAGGGAGGGAAAAGGGATAATAGGACACATTTTCACTTAGGAGTGGCAGTGGTTGAGACACATTTACACAGTTATGTAATATATACACTGACTACAAAGTGTCATTTATTCAGTGTGAAAAGATGGCATTAAGTACTTGCAGTGTACTGCACACATCACGAAAAGTAGGTTATTTCTATGCCGGGTTGTGCATGTGAAATATAAGAAGCCTTTCATACAAACGTGTTAAAGCATCGGAGAAATAAAAACTAAAATTGTGGAGAAGTTCACAATTAACTTAGTCTTCTTATACATTATTATTATAATATCAATAGTACAGTAAAAAAAAAAAAAAAATCCAGATGGTATTGCTACCTCAGCGTATTTATTACTTGTATTTCATTCTACATTATACAGTTTGTACTGTATTCATTATATTATTACATTCTAAAATTTTAATCATCTATTTTTTTACTTTTTAATGAACTGAATGAAACCTTTTTTTTGTACAATATTATACGTCCAGACTTTAGGGACACGCTGTTGTTACGATTATTGATAGATAACAGTGTTTCCCACACATTCATTTATTTGTGGCGGCCCGCCACGAAATAATTACGTCCGCCACAAATAAAAATAAATAAATAAATAAACAAAATTATTTTATTTTTATTTATTTTTTTGTCCTGTCCAGCTTCTCAGGCAAATCATATAGTTGATGTAGATGCCCATATAGGCTGTTCAGATTTACTTTACAAAAGAGAAGTGTAGGATACTTCTCTTGTTTGCTTTATTTGTATTTGACCACTACTGTTTTCTGTTTATTTGTTACTGACTGTGGCAGGACACCTCTGCCTCTGTTTCACTTTATGTTGCTGGTAAATAATATGGTTGTAGTAGTAGGCTAAAGTTAAATTATTTAGTATGCACTAATTAAAGGGGCAGAGCTTTAAGAGACATTTTAGCTTTTATATTTTATAAGATATATTTTTCGTAAGAACCACGATTAATAAATATATTTCAGTGAATAACTTATTGTTCAAATCTGTATATAAATATGTACATAAAGTGTTGTAATTATATTGTAAAATGGATGGATGGATGGATGGATGGACATTTAAAACAAAACTGTTATTATTAATTAGTAAGTATACATTTTTTGAGCCTTTTTAGAGAAAATCATATCATTGTAGTAAATTATGCAAATTACTCGATGATGTCATGGTGACCACACCCATAGCCACACCCCCACCGCCACAGGTATGTTGGCAGTTTATGGGAAACACTGGATAATGAATAGAACAAATTAAATATATACAGTACAAGCATATGTTTTAATTTGTCATTGGCCTTTCGATGGAAACATAAGCACAGTAGTTTGCATACTTTAATACAAATTGGTTCATATAAATCTGATTGACACCAATAGGGAAGCAGTTGGAAATCTTCTACACCTCAACCGCTGCACATAAAAAGGTGAAAAAGTGTCAAAACGTGCACCACTAATGTATTATTCTTCTGAAAAATATAATTTTTATGCAAATACTAAACCCGATAATTCAAACTGACTTTAAATTGTCCAAATTTGGTACAATACACACTTTTAGGGGACTGAAACAGGTGCAAAAGGTTATTTTTACACGTACAGTATGGCATCTTCCAGCACATTTTGACCACAACCGACAGATGGCGTCAAATGTATTATTGTGGTGTACAATAGCATATAATCATACTGAGAGGTGGATTTAATATTGACAGGTTATTTAGCTGCATGAGAGGGAACAAATATTAAGACAAATCTCAGTATGATGTGAGATTTTAATAACATGTGTACTGAACGGCCTCACCCAGTGCTTACTTGTTCCCTTTTAGAGTACGCTAACATGTCGGCTATCCCTGCAGGGCACGCTCCAGCACGCGCTCGTCCTGTACAGGAAAAGGCATGGTGACCCGCAGCGTCCGGTCCTCCTCCATGGTGCGCTGGATGGTCCGGTAGGCGTTGTCGTTTCCGCACCAGCAGCGACGAGCCACCTGCCGCGCACACGGGTATGAGCGTCACACGGAGGTAAACCCTCCCTCAATTCTTCTCCGTCCTCTCACCCCGTTGGAGACGTCCCAGTTGAGCATGAGCGAGGCGCGCTTTGCCGCCTCCTCGGAGCCGTCCAATAGCAGGCCGAATCCTCCGTTCATTACCTCGCCCCTGCGGGTGGACGGTGTCAATAACGGCGGCGTGTCAGATGGTGAAGAACATGGGCACATGCCAGGCCTTACCAGCCAACGCCTCCGCCGTTGTGCAGGGCGACCCAGGTGGCGCCCCTGAACGCGTCGCCGACAAAGTTCTGAACTGCCATGTCTGTAAGATATCAATACATAACATCATGAATTTTCATGTAACTCTAGTAGTGGATAAATCCATCCATCCATCCATCTTCTACCGCTTGTCCCTCTCGGGGTCACTGGAGTATTATTCACTATTAATTTATGTACCGTATTTTTCGGACTATAAATCGCAGTTTTTTTCATAGTTTGGCCGGGGGGTGCGACTTATACTCAGGAGCGACTTATATGTGAAATTATTAACACATTATCAAATAATATTATTGATGTCATTCACGTAAGAGACTAGACGTATAAGATTTCATGGGATTTAGCGATTAGGAGTGACAGATTGTTTGGTAAACGTATAGCATGTTCTATATGTTATAGTTATTTGAATGACTCTTACCATAATATGTTACGTTAACATACCAGTTGGTTATTTATGCCTCATATAACGTACACTTATTCAGCCTGTTGTTTACTATTCTTTATTTATTTTAAATTGCCTTTCAAATGTCTATTCTTGGTGTTGGCTTTTATCAAATAAATTTCCCAAAAAATGCGACTTATACTCCAGTGCGACTTATATATGTTTTTTTCCTTCTTTATTATGCATTTTCGGCCGGTGCGACTTATACTCCGGAGCGACTTATACTCCGAAAAATACGGTAATGAATAATTCATTATTATTCCTTTAGTTATTTCTTTATTTTGTACATGTGTAGTGAATGATGAATGATGCCAACAGAGGGTTGGAAAATGTTTTATATACATTTTTTACAATGACAATCTAATCCAGTGCTCAATTATTTTTTGTTACCCCCCTCCATCCTGCTAGGAAGAAGAAAATATTTTACACCCCGAACCCCTGCCGTAACAATAAATAGCAGGGGTGTGAAAATAAAAATCGATTTTCGAATGAATCGCAATTTTTTTATTTGTTACAATTGTTAATCAATTCAAAAAATCGATCTAATAAAAAAAATAAAAAAATAAAAAAAATTAAAATAAAATAAAATATATATATATATAAGGGCTGCAACTAACGATTAATTTGATAATTGATTAATCTGTCGATTATTACTTCGATTAATCGATTAATAATCGGATAAAAGAGACAAACTATATTTCTATCCTTTCCAGTATTTTATTGAAAAAAACCAGCATACTGGCACCATACTTATTTTGACTATTGTTTCTCAGCTGTTAGTACATGTTGCAGTTTATAAATAAAGGTTTATAAAAAAAAATAAAAAATAAATAAAAATAATCAAATTGCTTCTGCGCATAGCATAGATCCAACGAATCGATGACTAAATTAATCGGCAACTATTTTTATAATTGATTTTAATTAGAGATGTCCGATAATATCGGCCTGCCGATATATGCGTTAAAATGTAATATCGGAAATTATCGGTATCGTTTTTTTTATTATCGGTATCGTTTTTTTTTTTTTTAAATTAAATCAACATAAAAAACACAATATACACTTACAATTGGAGCACCAACCCAAAAAACCTCCCTCCCCCATTTACACTCATTCACACAAAAGGGTTGTTTCTTTCTGTTATTAATATTCTGCTTCCTACATTATATATCAATATATATCAATACAGTCTGCAAGGGATACAGTCCGTAAGCACACATGATTGTGCGTGCTGCTGGTCCACTAATAGTACTAACCTTTAACAGTTAATTTTACTCATTTTCATTCATTACTAGTTTCTATGTAACTGTTTTTATATTGTTGTACTTTCTTTTTTATTCAAGAAAATGTTTTTAATTTATTTATCTTATTTTACTAATTTTTTTAAAAAGTACCTTATCTTCACCATACTTGGTTGTCCAAATTAGGCATAATAATGTGTTAATTCCACGACTGCATATATCGGTTGATATCAGTATCGGTTGATATCGGTATCTGTAATTAAAGAGTTGGACAATATCGGAATATCGGATATCGGCAAAAAGCCATTATCGGACATCCCTAATTTTAATCGATTTAATGGATTAGTTGTTGCAGCCCTAATATACAGTATATATATCTGTACTGTCCATGCACTCAGGGAAATCGTATTGTTGATGTAGATGCTCATGTGTGCTGTGCACATTTACTTTAGAAAGGAGAAGGGTGGGATACTTCTTTTGTTGCCTTATTTGCATTTGACTTTATTACATTCTGGGGTAGAGTTTTATTAAACAAAACCAGTTTTCTTTGAAGTAATATAGAAATGTATCACAGCTGTTTATCTATTTTATAGGGGAATCTAGTTAATCGTAGAACTGGCACCCAATGTTATTAAAGAAATATGGATTTTCAATCAAGAATCTTTTTAAATTGAGAATCGAATCGTGAGTCACAGCCCTAATAGATAGAATAGTATTTATATTAAATTGTTACAAGTACACCTCTGCACAAAATTGTATCCTTATTACCTTTAAAGACAATAACGTTGAAAAAACAGATCAACTTACAACAAAGAATACATTCATTAACATTGTTTTTTAGTCTATAACAGAAAAGATTTAAAGTGCATCAGTGTGCCAGAAATAAAAAAAATATTGAATCCTTATTTAAAATAAACATTTTTTGACTGACTTGAACCATTTGATACTGAAAAATGAAATTACATAAACTCAATAAATAATGAATTCATATTGATCAGTAACATTAACACAAAAGCACAATATATAAAATAACTACAAAAATAAACAAATAAAACAAGATTTTTATTTATAAATGAAAATTGAGGAAGTCAGTAATAATGGCTATAATGAGCATGTTTTGCAGTGCACAGCTTGAAGCATTACACTGATTAAAAAAAAAAAAAAAAATTATCTCTAAAAGGGGAATTGCACTTTTTTAGAAGTTTCCAATCATTATGAAAGACAGGATGACGAATTAACTTTTACAAAATGCATTTTAACTCGTAAATAAATGTAAATTAAAGTCCGCTTACAGAGGTTGTCTATTCTCCCATAAAAAAATATCCAAAAAACGCCAGCAATACTCCATTTACATTTCGTGACTTGAACATCGTGATGCGTTTTTGAAATTAATGATCAAAATACGCAAATATTAAATGTTATTATAAATGTGCCAGTTACTACATTACATATATACTTACATCATGTACAATACATAAAACCTTAACGGAGGTGTTTGGATGTTTTTTTAAATAATTTGAAGAAAGAATAGAGCGGCTACTATAGGCTCCATTGTAAGCAGATTGTTGATCGCATTTACTTAATATTTAGAATGCATTAAAAAAATACATCCGTTGCATTGTCTTTCATAATAATTGTGAACGATAGGCAAAATTAAAAAAAAAAAGTGCAGTTCCCCTTTACGGACTGCTCTAATCTAATGAACAAAAAAGGCAACACAACAAAAATAATCCTGTAAACAAGCGAGAGTGTCTCTGACCATCTCCTAGAACTCAACAATATACAATTAATCTTACCTTAAAGGCCTACTGAAAGCCACTACTACCGACCACGCAGTCTGATAGTTTATATATCAATGATGAAATCTTAACATTGCAACACATGCCAATACGGCCGGGTTAACTTATAAAGTGACATTTTAAATTTCCCGCTAAACTTCCGGTTCGAAACGCCTCTGAGGGTTGACGTATGCGCGTGACGTCAATCATTGAAACGGAAGTATTCGGACACCATTGAAGTCAATACGAAATAGCTCTGTTTTCATCTCATTATTCCACAGTATTCTGGACATCTGTGTTGGTGAATCTGTTGCAATTTGTTCATTGCATTATGGAGAAAGAAGCTGAGCAAGCAAAGAAGAAAGTTGTCGGTGCGAAGTGTCTATTTTGCGAGGGAAGTCAGCAACAACACGTACACAGCCGGCGCTTCTTTGTTTACATTCCCGAAAGATGCAGTCAAGATGGAAGAACTCGGACAACAGAGACTCTTACCAGGAGGACTTTGATTTGGATACACAGTTGCGATAACGTGAGCACACAGCTGCGCTTCCAAACATTTGATCGCTTGCTATAACTAGCTCGAGCTAGTAGCTAGGAGCTAGCATTAGGATTAATTTGTGGCATATTAAATATAAGCCTGGTTGTGTTGTGGCTAATAGAGTATATATATGTCTTGTGTTTATTTATTGTTGTAGTCATTCCCAGCTGAATATCAGGTCCCACCCGCTCGCTTCCAAACATTTGATTGCTTGCCCGTACGTGCGTGACATGTACGTAACTTTGATTAAATATATAAGCTTTATGAACCTTGGGTTAGGTGAACGGTTGTTTGGGCTGAGTGAGTGTGTGTGTTGATCAGGTGTTTGAATTGTATTGGCGGGTTATATATACGGGATCCCGTCCATATTACCCGCTCGAGCTATAACTAGCTCGAGCTAGTAGCTAGTAGCTAGGAGCTAGGAGCTAGCATAACAAACACCTAGGTGTTTTTATGCGGGATTAGTTTGTGGCATATTAAATATAAGCCTGGTTGTGTTGTGGCTAATAGAGTATATATATGTCTTGTGTTTATTTACTGTTGTAGTCATTTCCAGCTGAATATCAGGTCACCCCCGGCTCTCACAGCATCTTCCACTCCCCACTAGTCCTTCACTTGCACTTTCCTCATTTAAAAATATTTCATCCTCGCTCAAATTAATGGGGAAATCATCGCTTTCTCGGTCCGAATCTCTCTCACTTCATGCGGCCATCATTGTAAACAATAGGGAACTTTGCGTATATGTTCAACTGACTACGTCACGCTACTTCCGGTAGGGGCAAGCCTTTTTTTTATCAGATACCAAAAGTTGCGAACTTTATCGTCGTTGTTCTATACTAAATCCTTTCAGCAAAAATATGGCAATATCGCGAAATGATCAAGTATGACACATAGAATAGATCTGCTATCCCCGTTTAAATAAAAAAATTCATTTCAGTAGGCCTTTAATAATGATTTATGGCCTATAATATCTCAGGGTCACTATAACTGCTGAAATACTTTACACATTTAGTCACGTGTTTAAAAGTATACAAGCAATACGTGATATCAACGTCCATCGTATGGATTAGATGAAATATGTGCATACCTGCACAGAAGGCAGAGCCATCATAGACATTGGAAGTCTCTCTGAAGGGGCTGTCGGTACCACTAACATCGTGGTGGTCTCTGCTGATGACCACAGGGCCCTGACACACACACGTACACAAAAAGGGGTTAATGACGTTTGCAGTATGTGTGATGATGAAAGAGGAGGTCTCTGTGTTTCTTACTGAAACTCTTCCATCAGCAACAGCTCGGTTGATGGCCAAAGCAATGGCGACTCTTCCTTTCTGGTCCGAGTAGAGAATTCTGGCCTGTGATCCCACAACCTGCGCGCAAAAACAAAAACCAACTTGTTCATCATCATCATCATCATCATCCCAGCCAGACTTGTGAGCCACACATGGTGTGCAGTAGATTTCCACCATTTTGTGCTTTGCAGCCTCCCTGATCCAGAGGATGTTGTCGTCATACTGCTGCCTGATTCGATCCGTCACGTTGGCGCTGATGTCCTCCAGGACCGAGGCGGCGAGGTTGTCGGTTACCACCAGATCCCGGGGGTCGCCGGATGTGCACACCCAGCGAAACGGACCGAAGCCCAAAGAGAAAATGTCCCTGCATGGAAGAAAACGTATTGTTCTCTTGAAACAAAATCCTGAAATATCTTTGTAACAACTCAAAATAAATCGTAATAAAACATGTATAATATGAGTTGGCTTGAATTTCTTTTCTTATTACATGTACATGTCAAAGGCAGTTCTAGCTTCAATGGCGCCCTGTGGGAGACTCCCCTCCCCAACAGACTCGGCTGCAGAAAAAAATGTAGGGGGGGGGCATTCAATTTTTGGCCCCTGCCAAAAAATGATTCCCACCACATGAGCGTGCATGCTTTGTAAAGCTGCACTGCATCGCCTTCAT
The DNA here is from genome assembly GCF_033978785.1 of Entelurus aequoreus. Lineage (NCBI taxonomy): Eukaryota > Metazoa > Chordata > Actinopteri > Syngnathiformes > Syngnathidae > Entelurus > Entelurus aequoreus. The sequence goes on along the minus strand of NC_084756.1, from coordinate 27,777,652 downwards.
CTGTCCACAACTGATTACTACATGTAAGACAAACACTTCATATTCCTGGGGCCGTACTTATCAAGCTTCTTAGAGTGCCATTTTACACTTAAGTCCTGAGAATTTGCGAAATTTAGTCCTACTCTCAAACTTAAGAATAAAAGCTTTTTATCAACGTTCTTAAGTCTAAGAATCACTCCTACTCTCCACCATATTTAAGAGACCTTCAGAGGTGTCTTAAGTGGTTAGGAGTTGCCAGCAGGGGATGGCACTGAGGCGAGAGAGACGTGCGTGAACATTCAGGGAGCGGAACGATGTTCTGGATTTGTTTGATGACGAGCAGCTGATCAAACGGTATCTTTTAGACAGAGCGGGTATTATTTTTGTCACAGATTTAATACTTTTCGATTCCATGTTGATTTCTGCATGTGGCTGCAGTGGGCTAGTATATATAGAGCCACCCACACCAGTTTCAAATGAGTTGCCTAATTAATGAATTGGAAAGAAAATGTTATGACAGTAGCGTATGTGTGTGGCCGTGAGGTGAGTGACGTCAGTGAGTGTGTGGGCGAGAGAAGAGAAGAGAGGGAGCGGTAGCGTGAGTGCCGGCGGGGACTAGTTTGTTTTGTATTATTTTGTAGTTTATTGTCAAAATATACACTCCCATTGTCCACTTAAATATTTCCAAGATATTTCTTTATTCTTAGACAACGGATTCCCTTCCGTGATTGGTCATTTCTATGGACACAGAAATGACGTCACCTAAAATTCCGTTTACGGCAATAGTAATGTCGTAATTCAGCTCTGAGTGTGACACTTAAGATTCAGTCCTACACTTCGCTGAAAGTGTGAGTAAGACGCTTGATAACTAACTTTTAAGTGCAGCTTTCAGCGAAGAATTTATTTACTCTTAAGTCAACTCTTAGCAGACTTCTTAGGAGTAATTCTGAGAAGCTTGATAAGTACGGCCCCCGGTTATTATAAGGATATGTGTTTGAAATTATTTGCCGTATTTTTCGGACTATAAGTCTCAGTTTTTTTCATAGTTTGTGCGACTTATACTCAGGAGCGACTTATGTGTGAAATGATTAACACATTAGCGTAAAATATCAAATAATATTATTTATCTCATTCACGTAAGAGACTAGACGTATAAGATTTCATGGGATTTAGCGATTAGGAGTGACAGATTGTTTGGTAAACGTATAGCATGTTCTATATGTTATAGTTATTTGAATGACTCTTACCATAATATGTTACGTTAACATACCAGGCACCTTCTCAGTTGGTTATTTATGCCTCATATAACGTACTCTTATTCAGCCTGTTGTTCACTATTCTTTATTTATTTTAAATTGCCTTTCAAATGTCTATTCTTGGTGTTGGCTTTTATCAAATAAATTTCCCCCAAAAATGCAACTTATACTCCAGTGTGACTTATATATGTTTTTTTCCTTCTTTATTATGCATTTTCGGCCGGTGCTACTTATACCCTGGAGCGATTTATACTCCGAAAAATACGGTAAGCCTTTATCGTATCCAAAAAAATGAAATAGTTGGCTATTTCTATGGTATCAATTGTAAACCTCATTGTTGTTAGAAAGCTACATACAATATTAACTGTTATATGTTCATGCACATAATAAACATTAATAAGATGTTTGGTTGTATTCTTGGTTGTCAAAAAGTAAAACGTAGTATTTTGATATTGACACATCTCATCTGTGCATACATTACTAGATGACCTTTAGGAGATGCAAAGTGTAAATAATCTGTAAATAATCATTTAAAAAAGGGTACTTCAACATGTAAACCATATGATGTGGATTTTCTTATCTTATATGTAACTTTCTTAAGGGTAATCTTATAATTTTATAAATTATCCAAATATTGTTTTTGAATCACTTTGGCAACCATAAATTGTCGTTTAAGCTTTTAAAAAGGGTTTATTCAACACGTAAAAAATACAGAAAGTACTTTATTATCATATATGTAACTTCTGAAGGGTAATCTAATAATTTATGTACATGACATGTGTCAATAGCAAAATATTACGTTTAGTCACTTTTTGACAACCAGGAATACATTGATTTAATGATTACATCCAAACCTTATATAAATATGTTTTATGTGCATGAACAAATACCAGTTAATATTGTATGTAGCTTTTAAACAAGAAAGAGATATTAGCACATCAACATCAGATCAACAACAGTCCTTTACAATCTCATTAATTCCATAAAAATGGCCAACTCTTTCATTTTTTGGACATTATAAAGCTTAAATAATTTCAAACACATATCCTAACAATAACCACGAATATAAAGTGTTGGTCTTACATCATGTAGTAATTAGTTGTTGACAAGTGAAGCTTTAGCACTGCAGTCATTCGGCGGGAATCCATTTTTGGCAGAGAATCAGCTTCCGGCACAACAATGGAAGCAGCAAATAATAGATTTATCTTAGTTATGTCGATGTCACCATCGATGACTTGCCTGCTGTGGCATCATAGCAGTAAAAAATGAAAAGTGTCCTCTTCACTTTATTCGAGCTGTGCACATATAGCGATGAGGAATTCACACATTTTGTTTTTCGCGGTGACCTTCTCGTCTGACAAGGAAAAGCATCTCATTGGCTGTCATTCATAACTAACCTCCACCCCCGTTAAAGAGCTGTGATTGGATATAATCCAATATATAAAACTAAATTAAATATGATATGATTTCATTTCTGTCAACATTATCTTCTCGTTTTTATACACTACCGTTCAAAAGTTTGGGGTCACCCAAACAATCTTGTGGAATAGCCTTCATTTCTAAGAACAAGAATAGACTGTCGAGTTTCAGATGAAAGTTCTCTTTTTCTGGCCATTTTGAGCGTTTAATTGAGCCCACAAATGTGATGCTCCAGAAACTCAATCTGCTCAAAGGAAGGTCAGTTTTGTAGCTTCTGTAACGAGCTAAAGTGTTTTCAGATGTGTGAACATGATTGCACAAGGGTTTTCTAATCATCAATTAGCCTTCTGAGCCAATGAGCAAACACATTGTACCATTAGAACACTGGAGTGATAGTTGCTGGAAATGGGCCTCTATACACCTATGTAGATATTGCACCAAAACCCAGACATTTGCAGCTAGAATAGTCATTTACCACATTAGCAATGTATAGAGTGTATTTCTTTCAAGTTAAGACTAGTTTAAAGTTATCTTCATTGAAAAGTACAGTGCTTTTCCTTCAAAAATAAGGACATTTCAATGTGACCCCAAACTTTTGAACGGTAGTGTACGTTAACTAACATGTCAGTTAACTGTGTTATCGTCCAAGTCAACGTAAATAAATATCGTCTTATTTTTAGTTGCTCTAATGTAAAGGTGTAACGGTACGTGTATTTGTATTGAACCGTTTCGGTACGGGGGTTTCGGTTCGGTGTGTGTGTGTGTGTTACGGACAGCAAAGCCCTGTCTGTCTGTTATTTCACTTTACCTTTTTCTGTGTTGATTGAACTGTGTTGAAGCAGCAAAAAAGGACATTATGTTATGTAGTAGAATTTCTGACCTTTGAACTATATTTCATGTCTGTCAAGAATGTACGCTCATTTCATTTCTCTTCTATTCTGGCCAAAGTTGAATATGAAGTCGTGCCAACCTGTCTACAAGATGTTTTGATTGTGGGATTGGGATTCGAGTTTGTTATGGAACAGACAGGTCAAAACAACAAGACCGTGACGCACGAGGAAAACAGATTGACGCACGAAGAAACAGATAAAAATGGCCAGCAGACCAGGACTCGAGAGAGATTGCTTGATTCGTGTGTCCTCCGGAGGACGTCTGTTTGTTTGCAGGGACAAAACAATCCAACTTATGCACTTTTGACTATGAGTAAATAAACTTGTTGTACTAAATTCACTTTTGTTGCTGTTTAAGCTTCGGACAATCCACTACAGTTAAATGAAGAGTTTCTGTCTCTGATAGTTGATATAATAATGTAACTGAATCATTAAGCCTACATGAACTCCATGGTGTTCAGAGATGAATAGTCTCTCCTATTGCTATTGTACTATTTTTTCAGCTATAGTTACATTAATCATTAGTAATGTAGCAGCCTAGTTTTGAATGGCAGGGTCCCTGCTATCACATGTTGATAAAAATATAACATTTACATAATAAAAATCAACTACAGGCTTCACAAATGCTGTAATAAATTAAGCATGATGAGTTGACTTGAAACTGTTTAATGTTGCACTTTTTATATGTAGAATAAAAGTTTTGTCATTTTATTTAATCTGAGCAACAACTTGAGGCAGTTTAATGTGGATTAACGTGGGCAGAATTATTATAGTGTTCCCAATGTTAAAAGGATAAAGCCATTGTTTACAAATTTGGTAAATAAATAACTAAAAAATTTATATTTTGTGGTTTTCTTACTGTACCGAAAATGAACAGAACCGTGACCTCTTAACCGAGGTACGTACCGAACCGGAATTTTTGTGTACCGTTACACCCCTACTTTTATGTAAAAAAACAAAATTCAAATAAAACCAAAAGCTTCCAACCCAGGGCGGGCACGGCTGCCTCTGTGGACGGGCACAACCCGCCCATGACGCCGGGACTGCTCCCTAAGTAAATAAGCACGGGACCAGCTCACCCCATGATGTGTTGAACGTAGGACGGGTACCGGAATTCTGTGGCTCCTCCACCAACCTTTTCTACCTCAGCTCCTATTAAAAACAACACAGTGTTACATACATGCATGTGCATATGTAACATGCATGTTGCATACGTACATGCATATTCCATATATACAGATGAAACTTAGGATATCGTGTAAGTCCAACTTTAAATGTGAAACTAAAATTTGATACAAACTCAGATACAAAGTGAAATTGTTATAATTTTGATGACCATGGTTAACAGTGTTTGAAAATCCAAATTTTCTTGAAATGTTCAATTCGATGTTTGCATAAGCTGTAAGCCAAAATCATCAAAATTATATTTTCATGTTATGAGCCTATGTCATATTTGAGCTTCACCATGTAAATCTAATTGCTGGTATGTACAAACCTTTGCACGACATTCACATTTTTGGAGTTTCACCTGTACATGCAAGTACATGCATGTTCCATATATGCAGGCATCTCTCCTTTATCGCTGTCAATCGGCTTCGGACAATACCGCAATAAACTCATTTCCACAAAGTAGGAATGATTAATTATGAGTCAAATATTTTCATAGCTAGAGCATAAATTGTCTATGACCTTCTAAATACATTTTCCAAATTGTGAGAGCCCTCGACATATACAATAACACACTTGAGTCACCTTTTTAATCTGATATAGTGATGCTGAGGCTGAGCACGGCAGTGTCAGTGGCCCCGAAACTAAACAGCGTTCAGATAGGTCAACAACGCAAGTATTGATATTTGTAGTTTGTTTAGCCATTTTTATGCTTGAGAATGCTTAATTAATACAAATGTTGTGCAATATGCATATGTGGTGAAGAGCCAACGTTCCCTCTAATTTTTCACATGTGTGAGCAAACGCAAAAACTCCCTAAACATTCAGTGGAGCACGTGAGCAACATCAGACGTGCACACTGTGGCCATACGGCCGTCACACCTGTTCCAAACCTGACATAACGGTTTAAATGTCCTATTATTACAATCAAATGACAGCAGTCATTTCCAGGATATTATTTTCTAATGTAAGTGATTTGGCCTACTTACAATGACAATAACAAAAATTATTGTTTTTCATGAGCTATGTACTAGTATTGTATGTCTGGGTGGAGGTCCTGCTTTGGAAACAATGTGTAGCCCTTTCAGAGATCACATTTAGTTCCATTTAAATCATTCACATGTTGCACAATGAGATGTAAGCATGGGATAAAGTGTACATTCCTGTAACTTTGTCTGTAAAATATATATTTTTTTATTAGTAATCTATTTCATGATTAATATCCATAAAGTCACATTCTTAAAAAAATGACAGTAGAATAAGCACACATCTGATACTTTTTGTGTGGCGTAAACTAGGGAACTTTTTTGCCGATATCCGATATTCCGATATTGTCCAACTCTTAATTACCGATACAGATATCAACCGATACCGATATATACAGTCGTGGAATTAAAACATTATTATGCCTAATTTGGACAACCAGGTACGGTGAAGATAAGGTCCTTTTTAAAAAATTTATAAAAATAAAATAAGATAAATAAATTAAAAACATTTTCTTGAATAAAAAAGAAAGTAAAACAATATAAAAACAGTTACATAGAAACTAGTAATTAATGAAAATGAGTAAAATTAACTGTTAAAGGTTAGTACTATTAGTGGAGCAGCAGCACGCACAATCATGTGTGCTTACGGACTGTATCCCTTGCAGACTGTATTGATATATATTGATATATAATGTAGGAACCAGAATATTAATAACAAAGAAACAACCCTTTTGTGTGAATGAGTGTAAATGGGGGAGGGAGGTTTTTTGGGTTGGTGCACTAATTGTAAGTGTATCTTGTTTTTTATGTTGATTTAATAAAATTTTTTTTAAAAAGATACCGATAATAAAAAAAACGATACCGATAATTTCCGATATTACATTTTAAAGCATTTATCGGCCGATAATACCGGCAGGCCGATATTATCGGACAACTTTAGCGTAAACGCATCATTGGCTAAGTGCCATATGTGCATGTGTTAACCAGTTTTGCTAGATAGAAGTTACACTAATTGAACGGGGTTGATGAACAACATTGTTTTATCTCTTGTGTTACTCACAGTTGCATTGCAAAATCATGCAGAATAAATTGTTGTGTGTTTATTTTGTGTAGAGTTCAGATGGAATTCGATGTTGTGCGTGGCATAGATTTGCTGTGCGCCGAGGACGTGTAAACAGTGCACAATTGTGCAGGCGCACATCTTAGAGCAGTGGTTCTTAACCTGGGTTCGATTGAACCTTAGGGGTTCGGTGAGTCGGGCTCAGGTCAAAACACACCCGACTCATCGTGTAAAAACAAACTTCTCCCTATCGGCGTATTACGGATACGGCAACAGCAGAAGTCAGACTGATTTGCAGGTGTGCAATTTGTTGTGTTTATGCACTGTGTTGGTTTTGTTCTTGGAACAAGGTGATGTTCATGCACGGTTCATTTTGTGCACCAGTAAAAAAAACATGGTAACACTTTAGTATGGGGAACATATTCACCATTAATTAGTTGCTTATTAACATGCAAATTAGTAACATATTGGCTATTAACTAGTCATTATTAAGTATTTATTAATGCCTTATTCGGCATGGCCTTATTATAACCCTAACCCTCTAACCCTAACCAAATAACTCTAAATTAAGTCTTTGTTACTTAGAATATGTTCACCTAGTGTCCAAATAACTCTAAATTAAATCTTTGTTACTTAGAATATGTTCCCCTAGTGTCCAAAAAACTCTAAATTAAGTCTTTGTTACTTAGAATATGTTCCTATAGTGTCCAAAAAACTCTAAATTAAGTCTTTGTTACTTAGAATATGTTCCTATAGTGTCCAAAAAACTCTAAATTAAGTCTTTGTTACTTAGAATATGTTCCCCTAGTGTCCAAAAAACTCTTAAATTAAGTCTTTGTTACTTAGAATATGTTCCTTTAGTGTCCAAAAAACTCTAAATTAAGTCTTTGTTACTTAGAATATGTTCCCCTAGTGTCCAAAAAACTCTTAAATTAAGTCTTTGTTACTTAGAATATGTTCCTATAGTGTCCAAAAAACTCTAAATTAAGTCTTTGTTACTTAGAATATGTTCCTATAGTGTCCAAAAAACTCTAAATTAAGTCTTTGTTACTTAGAATATGTTCCCCTAGTGTCCAAAAAACTCTAAATTAAGTCTTTGTTACTTAGAATATGTTCCTATAGTGTCCAAAAAACTCTTAAATTAAGTCTTTGTTACTTAGAATATGTTCCTATAGTGTCCAAAAAACTCTAAATTAGGTCTTTGTTACTTAGAATATGTTCCTATAGTGTCCAAAAAACTCTAAATTAAGTCTTTGTTACTTAGAATATGTTCCTATAGTGTCCAAAAAACTCTAAATTAAGTCTTTGTTACTTAGAATATGTTCCCCTAGTGTCCAAAAAACTCTAAATGAAGTCTTTGTTACTTAGAATATGTTCCCCTAGTGTCCAAAAAACTCTAAATTAAGTCTTTGTTACTTAGAATATGTTCCTATAGTGTCCAAAAAACTCTAAATTAAGTCTTTGTTACTTAGAATATGTTCCTATAGTGTCCAAAAACTCTAAATGAAGTCTTTGTTACTTAGAATATGTTCCCCTAGTGTCCAAAAAACTCTTAAATTAAGTCTTTGTTACTTAGAATATGTTCCTATAGTGTCCAAAAACTCTAAATGAAGTCTTTGTTACTTAGAATATGTTCCCCTAGTGTCCAAAAAACTCTAAATTAAGTCTTTGTTACTTAGAATATGCTCCCATAGTGTCCAAAAAACTCTAAATTAAGTCTTGTTACTTAGAATATGTTCCCTTAGTGTCCAAAAAACTCTAAATTAAGTCTTTGTTACTTAGAATATGTTCCTATGGTGTCCAAAAAACTCTAAATTAAGTCTTTGTTACTTAGAATATGTTCCCCTAGTGTCCAAATAACTCTAAATTAAGTCTGTTACTTAGAATATGTTCACCTAGTGTCCAAATAACTCTAAATTAAATCTTTGTTACTTAGAATATGTTCCTATAGTGTCCAAAAACCTCTAAATTAAGTCTTTGTTACTTAGAATATGTTCCTATAGTGTCCCAAAAACATAACTTTGTCTTGAATTTGAAAAAAAAACGAACATTTTATTTTTCACTAAAGAAGGGTTGGGTGAATGCGCATATGAAACTGGTGGGGTTCGGTACCTCCAACAAGGTTAAGAACCACTGCCTTAGAGGAAACGTTGGTGAAGTCGCAATATTTGAAGTGTGATGTGGTGCACGTTACATCATATACGACTCATTATTTTTACTCAGGATGCATTTGTTATGTACCAGCTCTTTGGGCTTCCAGTAGAAATGCGTTTCCATAATCCCAAAAGAACATGCCGGCTTCCGACAGTTTGTTGATGGCGTTCACGTGTCTTCGCAGGCTGTGGGAGAGTGTGTGTGTGTTAGCGTCAAAGCGTGTTGCGACATAAACGAAGCTGATGCCACCTTTCTTCCACCATGCTGCGGAATCGACTGGGATCCGTGGACATGAGCTGGTTGGCCTGACGGAAGCTGAGCTGGACTGGGTAGTAGCCTCCATTGAAGGGGTTGTGAAGGGAGGTCTGGTCTGAGCCCAAATCCACCAGCAGATCACCGGTCCTCTGGTGCTCTTGAAGCAGCCTCTCCCTGATTCAATTCAGTAAGTGTGACAGGAATGAGGGACAAATGTTGATGCTAAAGCAGTGTTTTCCCCATATTCAATTGTGCAAATTGTAGGTTCGCCCTCGCCTATAAACCCATTATAACGCACTGGTCTGCCAGAGAATAAGAAGACATAGCAGGAGGGACATGGTGCTACCAACGTCGTGATTTTGTCGCTGTATTTGGTGAGCATTCAATCTCAACTAGATTGTATTTAGAAAAAAGTGACTAATCTAGTGCATAACTCATCATTTGCATTTGAAAATGGGAAATATCTCAGTAAAATAGGTAAAATAAAATATTTTCATTTTCATCAATAAAACAAGTATAGTCCCTCGGGGTCAATCACTATCACTAAAGTGTCACTAACAAACTCTGAAGCACATTTACAGCAGTTAGCAGGCTAAATATAAGGCTTCCTAGTGAGGACCCCCTGCAATACTGCAAAAATGAAAATAAATAACAATTCTGAGCTCCTTCATAGCACTTATGTTTGAGACATTTTGGCACAGCTTCCTGTGCTTCTTTGAGTAAAGATAAGTCTTTGATTTGTCACAATGTTTCTATCCAATCCAATCCACTTTATTTATATAGCACATTTACACAACAAGAATGTTTCCAAAGTGCTGCACAGCCATATTAAAAACAATATTAAAAACAATATTATGCTACACCAATGACTGAATAAAAACTAAGAATAAATGAATAGAAAACCAATACAAAAACAATATAAAAAATAAATATGATTAAAAACGATTTTAAAGGGTAAAACCTAATTAAAACAGTAAAATAGACATCAAAATTTATTAAAAAAAACACAGAGGACAACAGAGGACAGAAGACCACACAACTCACGTAGTGTTTCTGACTTTTTAAAATGTTTTGTATTTATTTTTTGGGTTTGTTTGTATTTTGTTATTATTATTATTATTATTAAATGTATTTGTAATTTAAAATATTTAAAATATATTTTATGTTTTTGTAACATTAAAAAACCCAACAAAAATAGGAACGTTAAGTTGTAGTTCTACGCATATTGGATGCGCTTTCCCCCCCGCCAACCTCCACAAATAGATTGCTGTCCTGTCAAAAACACTGTAATGCTTCATCTGTTTGGAACATGCTTATCAAAGTTACATTAGGAAACATTTCATGATTACACTTGCACAAGTCAACACGTGCGAAAAGAAGTAGGAAGAAGCAAAGATGATTTAATCCTATTCTTTTTCCATGTCTCACAATTACTGAACGGTTGTTGACTTGCTGTGTTCCACTTATTAAATAGTAGATATGTTAAAAAGTGGAAAATAAATAAGGAGATTAGAGACAAATGAAAAATGGATGGATGGATTACACATTAAAATAAATCAACATTGTATAATTTATTAAGAAAAGTCTTTGATGCATATGAAGCAACGCGTTAGTAATAATAGATGAATGAAAGTCACTACAAACAATATAAAATATATTGGACTCTTCTCTGCTTTTACGGTTTCTTTTCCCAGTTTCTATAATTTTACTCCACATTCTGATGTGCTACAAATTTTTAGCAAGAAGCGACAGTCACCTACCACAAGTCCACAATGTTGCCATGGTAACCCAAACTGAGGGGAGTCTTTGCGCTTCTACATTCCCTGTAAAACACAAAAATGCACTCAAAAGGGAGAATTATTTTCATGAAATAAGTAAATGATTGCGCCAATAGTGGTTTGTTTCTCATCAAGCTTCGTCTTTGAGCCCGTTCCAGTCTTGTGCAGGTCTACGACCTTTGTTTCGATTGCTAATAGTTTCAGTGTTTCCCACACATTCATTTATTTGTGGCGGCCCGCCACGAAAGAATTACGTCCGCCACAAATAAAATAAAATAATTTTTTTTTTTTTTTTTTTTTTTTTTTTTTTTTGTCCTGTCCAGCTTCTCAGGCAAATCATATAGTTGATGTAGATGCCCATATAGGCTGTTCACATTTACTTTACAAAAGAGAAGTGTAGGATACTTCTCTTGTTGCCTTATTTGTATTTGACCACTACTGTTTTCTGTTTATTTGTTACTGACTGTGGCAGGACACCTCTGCCTCTGTTTCACTTTATGTTGCTGGTAAATAATATGGTTGTAGTAGTAGGCTAAAGTTAAATTATTTAGTATGCACTAATTAAAGGGGCAGAGCTTTAAGAGACATTTTAGCTTTTATATATTATAAGATATATTTTTTGTAAGAACCACAACTAATAAATATATTTCAGTGAATAACTTATTGTTCAAATCTGTATATAAATATGTACATAAAGTGTTGTAATTATATTGTAAAATGGATGGATGGATGGACGTTTAAAACAAAACTGTTATTATTAATTAGTAAGTATACATTTTTTGAGCCTTTTTAGAGAAAGTCATATCATTGTAGTAAATTATGCAAATTACTCGATGATGTCATGGTGAGCTCGCCCATAGCCACGCCCCCACCGCCACAGGTATCTTGGCAGTTTATGGGAAACACTGAGTTTGTTTGTTATTCACATCACATATTTCTTAATATACAAACAGGTATTTCCCCCACTGTAAAGCCATTAAATAAGAGTGCTCAAGTAACACGCGGAATACTAACACCTGAAACGAAGAAATAGCAAGATACGTTCTTACTGAAATGCAATATGATGCAGAAATAAGACGCCATGTTTAAAAGTAACAATGACTAGTGTGTGTTACCTGATGCGTTTAATGCAGTGATCCATATCGTCGCTCACCTCCATCAACCAGCCTTGCTCGTGTCTCTTTCTGAGAGGAGTCTCATCCACCTACCACACACACACACACACATCACTTAGTAACACACTTTGTCCATTGTCGCTTCCACGCCACTGAAAGGACAGCAACTCACCTCAGCAATCACGCCAATGCACCCCGCAATGACAGCAGCTTTAGCCTGGGCGCCGCTCATACCTCCCAGGCCAGATGTCACAAAGACACGCCCCCTCAGGTCACCGGAGCCTAGGTACCTTCGACCAGCATTCAGCAAGGTCAGCTGCACAGTAAATGCGAGCGCGTATAAGACAGAACACAGCAGTAGAACGTCCTACAATACAATCATTCTTCATTTATTTTATTACCCTGGTGCAATAAGGGTTTATAATATTTTATTAGAAACATTTAGTTTTGCAGCTATCACCACTGAGAAATGCAATTGTAAAAATAATATTTAAATATAAAAGTTACCAAAATGTGCTGAATAATGAATAAATAAAACTATTTTGTTTTTTATTGGATTTTTGCAGATTTTTAGGCTGCTTGTGTGCAAAGACTGTTGATTGAAAATGTTATGATTATTAGCTTTTTACAATATATTTTCTCTTGTTGTTGACTTCCAACAATCAATCACACCTTTATTTATACAGCATTTCCCATACACACTTTTCAAACTGAAAAAAGATAAAATACACACGCACAAACAACACCAAGGTGAATGAAAATGGCAACCGAAAAATATTTAAAATTGACGTATTCTAAAAACAATCCATCCATCCATCCATTTTCTACTGCTTGTCCCTTCCGGGGTAACAGGGGGTGCTGGAACCTATCCCATCTGCACTCGGGCGGAAGGCGGGGTACACCCTGGACAAGTCGTCTAAAAACAATATACAAAACTAATTGGAAAAAAAATGGTTTTAATTCATATAAAAAGGGGGACAGCACACAAAAATGGTGCGGAAGACAGCAAGATTAATAATAGTAATAATAGCAACTTCATGACTATTTTTGCCCTTAAATAAATATATTATAAAAAATAAATATAATATAAAGTCAATTGAATAAATTATTTAATTATGAATGCACTATTTTAAAGTGAAATTGTTAAATCAATCCAAAACATTATATAGTTTAGTATTGTATTTATATATAAACTGTCTGTAAAGCACATCAGTTGCATTAATTGTTTTAGAACTATGTTAAAATGTACCATATAAAGAATAAAACATTTAATAAATACATTGAACCTATTATTTATTTCACTATTCATTTATTTATTTATTTAGGGGCATTATAAATGATCTGATTGGTTCTTATAAACTGGTCATGCAACAAATACATTTGGTCATGAAATACGAAATTCCTAAACAGGCTCATTATAATGATTTTTCATATTAATTAGGGCCGCAACTAACGATTAATGTGATAATCGATTAATCTGTCGATTATTACTTCAATTAATCGATTAATAATCGGATAAAAGAGACAAAATACATTTCCATCCTTTCCAGTATTTTATTGGAAAAAAAACAGCATACTGGCACCATACTTATTTTGATTTTTGTTTCTCAGCTGTTTGTAAATGTTGCAGTTTATAAATAAAGGTTTATTAAAATAAATAATAAAATTTAAAAAAATAAATAAAAAATTGCCTCTGCGCATGCGCATACCATCGATCCAACGAATCGATTACTAAATTAATCGTCAACTATTTTTATAATCGATTGTTGCAGCCCTAATATTAATTAATGGACAGTTTACTCAACTATTTGACATTTTAATCATCTACTACCTGTTTAGGTCAATGGCCCCTCAGAATGACTGAATCACGTCAACATAAGCGGTTGTCGGCTTAACCAAAACAAGAAGACTTGAGTTGTTCAACATAAACGGGTCCAACTTAAGCGGGTTCCACTGTGTATATTATATATGAATTGATGCTGTTTTCCATTTGACACGATGCATAAACTTAATTATTGTTATGATCAGAGTGACTTCATACCATAGTGCCATGAACAATGCCTTGAGGTCCAATGTAGCAGTAGCTGCCGGCGGTCATTTGCCCGTACCTGAAAATATGCCCAATGATGACACTTTACAAACAATCAAGGCAACATTCATTCATACATTTTAGCGTAACGCTTGTTGGGGAAGGGTGAGCTGGAGTCTATCCCAGCTGGCACATGACATGTACAGACAAACAAGCATTCATAACTATAGACAACTTTCCGCTCGGCCATCAGGCACATGAACAATAACAAGATCTGATAGCTCAGTTACAGCTCGTTATTAGGGACCGATGTCCCTTTGGGACGGAGTAAAAAAAAAAAAAAAAAAAATTTTTTTTTTTTTTTTTTTTACATAAATAAATACAATCATGTATGCTTACGGACTGTATCCCTACAGACTGTATTGATCTATATTGATATATAATGTATATATTGTGTTTTTTATGTTGATTTCATAAATTTTTTTTTTTTTAAATTAAAAAAAAATAATAATAATAATAATTTTTAATTACTTGTGCGGCCCGGTACCAATCGGTCCGCGGACCGGTACCGGGCCGCAGCCCGGTGGTTGGGGACCACTGCCCTATTGTATTTCTAGCGTTTTATTATTATACCGCCGCCTCTTTGAGCTGTAATTTGACCCCCTTAACATTCTTCAAAACTCACCAAATTGGACACACACATCAGGACTGGCGAAAATTGCGATCTAATCAAAAAACCAAACCCCAACACTCAAAATTGCGCTCTAGCGCCCCCTATGAGGAAAACACAGACAAAACTGCCTCTAACTCCCAGTAGGAATGTCGTAGAGACATGAAACAAGAACATCTATGTAGGTTTCACTTAGACCTATATTTCATACACTGACAACCCCCAGCAAAAATCAACAGGAAGTTTGCAATTCCCCCTTCAAAACAAAAGTTGAGTAAAAACAGTCACCTTTTTTCAAACATTATCTCCTCTGAGCGCGTTTGTCGTGTCGGCTTCAAATTAGCACAGGAGAGAGATTGAACCCTTCTGATTAAAAGTTGATGAAGGAGTTTTAATTACCGCTCCGGTTTGTATTTTATGAGCCCTCAAAGTTGGTCCCGTCCATCGCTGCTTGCAGCTTTACTTCTATTCTGTGTTTTATGTTTTATGTTGCACGATTGCGCCAAGTAAAATTCCTAGTTTGTGAACCCATTCTCAAAAAATGGCAATAAAAACTCTTCTGATTCTGATTAATCCCACATTTTACAAACGAACATACTTACATCGATACGCCGAGAGCAAACATCCGTTCATATTGCTCCCTGGATGAGTAGTTTGGAATGACCTGGGGTGCAGCAAACAGTCGTCACGCGACAATATTATGGCGAGTACAGAAAAGGTGGGTAGTTGCTGCGTTACCATGCCGTTGGTGATGATGGCGCGAGGTGAGGAAGGCAGGCTGGGGAAGAGACCCATGGGGTGACCACTGTACATGACCAACGTCTGCTCCTCCGTCATCTCACTCAGATAATGCATCACAAGGCGGAACTACGCAAACACAAGTTGTTTACACTTTGAAGGGTGTTAGACTAAATTGTTTTGGGGGCCACATCTCCAGAAAGCTAAAGACCGGGGTCGGGGGGCGGACTTCTCCCTTCACTATTACTCTTATTTTGTATATTCTACAGCAGGGGTCACCAACCTTTTTGAAAGCAAGAGCTACTTCTTGGGTAGTGATTAATGCGAAGGGCTACCAGTTTGATACACACTTAAATAAATTGCCAGAAATAGCCAATTTGCTCAATTTACCTTTAACTCTGTTATTATTAATAATTAATGATATTTACACTTAATTGAAAGATTTAAAAGAGGAGAAAACACGAAAAAAATTACAATTAAATTTTGAAACATAGTTTATCATCAATTTCTACTCTTTAAAATTCAAAATTCAACCGAAAAAAAGAAGAGAAAAACTGGCTAATTCGAATCTTTTTGAAAAAATAAAAATTTTTTTTTTATGGAACATCATTAGTCATTTTTCCTGATTAAGATTAATTTTAGAATTTTGATTACATGTTTTAAATAGGTTAAAATCCAATCTACACTTTGTTAGAATATACAACAAATTGGACCAAGCTATATTTCTAACAAAGACAAATCATTATTTCTTCGAGATTTTCCAGAACAAAAATTTTAAAAGAAATATAAAAGACTTTGAAATAAGATTTAAATTTGATTCTACAGATTTTCTGGATTTACCAGAATAATTTTTTTGAATTTTAATCATAATAAGTTTAAAGAAATATTTCACAAATATTCTTTGTCGAAAAAACAGAAGCTAAAATGAAAAATTAAATTAAAATTTATTTATTATTCTTTACAATAAAAAAAATACATTTACTTGAACATTGATTTAAATTGTCAGGAAAGAAGAGGAAGGAATTTAAAAGGTAAAAAGGTATATGTGTTTAAAAATCCTAAAATCATTTTTAAGGTTGTATTTTTTCTCTAAAATTGTCTTTCTGAAAGTTATAAGAAGCAAAGTAAAAAAAATTATGAATTTATTTAAACAAAAGAAGACCAAGTCTTTAAAATATTTTCTTGGATTTTCAAATTCTATTTGAGTTTTGTCTCTCTTAGAATTAAAAATGTCGGGCAAAGCGAGACCAGCTTGCTAGTAAATAAATACAATTTAAAAAATAGAGGCAGCTCACTGGTAAGTGCTGCTATTTGAGCTATTTTTAGAACAGGCCAGCGGGCTACTCATCTGGTCCTTACGGGCTACCTGGTGCCCGCGGGCACCGCGTTGGTGACCCCTGTTCTACATTAAACATTTTATTTTGGTCTATTTATTTTGTCAGAGTTACAGGAGCGCTCTGCTGTTTTTAAGGACCTTTTGCAAAAAAGCTATCTCTATGACAGCACTCTAATACGTTTAAGAATCTGCTGCAAAAATCGGAGTCTCTCACAAGTTTTTTTAACTGAACTTCCGAGCCACCAGTATATGAAAAACAGAGGACCTAAAATGGAGCCTTGAGGAACACCACTATTATAACTAAAGAAGTTGAACAAATGACTACTGACTGCATCGGAAATAAACAAGCTACAGAATCAGATTCATTGGCCAAGTGTGTTTAACATACAATGTAGTTGACTTGGTAGGCTGTGCTCTCTTGGTTAATGCAAACAATAAATATTAACAATTACCGTATTTTTCGGAGTATAAGTCGCACCGGCCGAAAATGCATAATAAAGAAGGAAAAAAACATATATAAGTCGCACTGGAGTATAAATCGCATTTTTTGGGGAAATGTATTTGATAAAAGCCAACACCAAGAATAGACATTTGAAAGGCAATTTAAAATGTCTAAAGAATAGTGAACAACAGGCTGAATAAGTGTACGTTATATGAGGCATAAATAACCAACTGGTATGTTAACGTAACATATTATGGTAAGAGTCATTCAAATAACTATAACATATAGAACATGCTATACGTTTACCAAACAATCTGTCACTCCTAATAGCTAAATCCCATGAAATCTTATACGTCTAGTCTCTTACGTGAATGACATCAATAATATTATTTGATATTTTACGCTAATGTGTTAATAATTTCACACATAAGTCGCTCCTGAGTATAAGTCGCACCCCCGGCCAAACTACGAAAAAAACTGCGACTTATAGTCCGAAAAAAACGCTAACTAAAAATATAAACAAGTACTTAATTATATAATAAGTGCAAGGCTAATAAATAATAGTACAGTGGTGAATAGAGCAAAAGCAAAATGATGATGACGTGAAAATGAGTGAGTACATTCACAGTGATAGATTAGTTTCACATTATTTGACAGAGTTCATCAGATAGCCTGTGGGAAGAAATCGTTTTTACGAGGGGTCATTTTGGCGTACAGTGATTTGTAATGCCTGCCAAAGGGGAGGAGTTTGAACAGTGTGTGACAAGGGTGTGACCAGCAACACCTTAGTTGCAAAGATCACATAACGAAAAAAAAAAAACCTGCCAAAAAGGAGAGGACAAAGGGGTGCCTGGAGGAACGGAACGCCTCAGTTAAGTTTGCTAGCAAGCTTAAAATGTCAATACGAAAATGTGTCAAGTTCCTGTAAGTCAGTGCTTCATAAATAAGGCCTGCCCATCGTTGGGTCGCGAGCACCCCCAAAAGATCGGTTTGGTCCATATGGGTCGCAGGGGCGCTCAGTTCTAATACACTTTTCCACCACTTGTGGCGGTAATGACAATATCAAACGAACAGAAGAAGTCTGGAGATAAACTCATTGAGAAGTTTCTTAAGCGCAAAAAATATGACTAAAGAGGTGAAGCTGTATTCTCATTTGCACTTTAATTTTATTGACCGTTTAGTCAAGAAACATAATCACTATTCATTTAGTTGATTTAAGCACAATATAATTGTATGTACATGTATTTTCTTCAGTTAAGCATACACTACCGTTCAAAAGTTTGGGGTCACATTGAAATGTCCTTATTTTTGAAGGAAAAGCACTGTACTTTTCAATGAAGATAACTTTAAACTAGTCTTAACTTGAAAGAAATACACTCTATACATTGCTAATGTGGTAAATGACTATTCTAGCTGCAAATGTCTGGTTCTTGGTGCAATATCTACATAGGTGTATAGAGGCCCATTTCCAGCAACTATCACTCCAGTGTTCTAATGGTACAATGTGTTTGCTCATTGGCTCAGAAGGCTAATTGATGATTAGAAAACCCTTGTGCAATCATGTTCACACATCTGAAAACAGTTTAGCTCGTTACAGAAGCTACAAAACTGACCTTCCTTTGAGCAGATTGAGTTTCTGGAGCATCACATTTGTGGGCTCAATTAAACGCTCAAAATGGCCAGAAAAAGAGAACTTTCATCTGAAACTCGACAGTCTATTCTTGTTCTTAGAAATGAAGGCTATTCCACAAAATTGTTTGGGTGACCCCAAACTTTTGAACGGTAGTGTAAGGTTTACTGTATGCATTAAAGAAATAATAATCTTCGTGCTAAACACATGGTTTCTTATAATTTTTTATAATTATTGAATACAATCAAAATCAGGAATAAGATTACTAATCAGTGTTATAGTTTGAGTGGGCTCCGGGCCCTTCTTTAGTGGAAAAGCTGGTCCTCGAGGTGAAAAAGGTTAAGAACCCCTAGGCTAAATGACAAGATCGGTTTCAGGAATTTACAGCAAAAATTTTTGTTTCCCAAGTTTTAAACTGAACTCGGGGGCCGGTATGGTGTCCTCACATGATTACACGATTGCGCAACTTGTCTGAAAAGGAGTAGGAAGAAGCAGAGCTTATTAAGTGTCACCATTTTCTAATTAGAGAGTGAAATGAATGGGTGACAATAGACAGCCAACTTATGACAAGATAAGTATTTAATAATAATTACAAATTACTATTGAAATATAATTAAATAGATTAATACAAATCAACAATATATGAATATAATTAATATATGGTATATCATACATTATAATTACATATAATTAATAATACAATATTGTATAATTTATAACTTTAAATTAATACGATTAAAGATGAAAAATTGGCAGAGACATTGCATATTTGTATTAATAAATGCAATTAATAAAATAAATGAAATGTACAACTAATTATTTATTGTGGTTAACTTCTTTTTACACTTGTTAAACATGAGCATGTCATAGTTTTAAGGTTGTCAACACCCAAGAACGTTAAAATGGAACTATTAACATTGGTTTAATGATACACAGTTTGACCCTGGAACAGACTATTACCATGTTCCATTATTATTACCAGTGGTGTCCCATTACTTATGCCAACGCTCACCACTTGTTATGACAGTTTAATTGTTCCATGTTTATATTAAAAAGACATAAATACATATCATTGACATGTAAATATGTGAGATTATAGCCAACTGCCAATTGCCACCCCTTGGAAAATAGACGTTAAAATGAAGATTAAAAACAAATGTTTCAAATGTAAAGCATCAAAGGTGCTGTTGTAATACTCTCACTGCCACTAATGTAACTCGTACGGTACACAAATACATAGAACCACTGATAAAATACATATTTCAGAATATTAGCTAACATTTATGCCTACTGGTCAGCTTGGAACTGATTATTATGATTTGCATTATTCCTTCCAACAGAAAGAAAAACTGTATTAAAACTCTTGAATCTTATTGGAGAGTGTGGCTGTACCTAATGTTGCGGCCCGCCAAGGTACAGTATATCATCATCATCACTGTCAAAAAGAATCAAAGGTGTTACCTGGGCCCAGTTACTGAACACTTGTCCATTTCCTCCGTAGGTGACCAGCTCCTGGGGGAACTAACAGACACCAAGGCCAATTAGTTGATATCATTTAAAGTATACAATACTGTACGGGTGAGATGTCATATGGTTATCAGCAGAGCTCACCTGGGCTACAGCTGGGTCCAGGTTGTTCATGATCATCAGCATGATGGAGGCGGCTTGGCGTGTGCGACACGGGTACTCATGTAGAGGGTATGCCCTGAAGAAGCACGATTTATTATAAACACCCCCACTCTCATGATAGCTCTTTCATGCAAGTGGCAGCACAACGAAAACCTCGAAAGTGGAACACCACTAAAGTCACACCATTGGAATTGCACGCACGTTTTCTTGAAAAAGGATTGCTTTAGTCACGCATGATGTAATAATAAAAAAAAGTAGGACTAGCTCCACATGCTGCATTTGTTCTCTCCTTTAAAAAAAAAAAACAGAAAGCCTTTTTCCAAAAGATGGAGTCGTCCTAAACAAGCTTGAGCAGTGATTCCCAAACTTTAAAGTAAAACCTCAGAAAAAACTTTGCTCTACCATGCTGACCAATATTTAAAAAATATAGTAGCGCAGTAGGCCTAAGTATCCATTCAAAACAGGGCAGAAGTTTTATTTAACAAGTATATTTAATATTTTGGCCACCGTAACATTACACTTGAACAGTAACACTGTGTTTGAATATAGGAATATAGGAAAATAAAACTTTGCTCTTCAAGTACCACTATAATGACCAACATTTTTTTAAAAATACAGTAGCGCAGTAGGCCTAAGTATCCGTTAAAAACAAAGCAGAGGTTTTATTTAACAAGTATATTTAATATGTTTGGCTACTGTAACACATACTTGCCAACCTTGAGACCTCCAATATCGGGAGGTGGGGGGTTGGGGGTGGGCGTGGTTGGGGGCGTGGTTATTTACAGCTAGAATTCACCAACTCGAGTATTTCATATATATTTCATATACATACATATATATATATATATATATATATATATATATATATATATATATATATATATATATATATATATATATATATATATATTTCTATATATATATATATATATATATATATATATATATATATATATATATATATATATATATATATACATATATATTTATTTTATTTACATAGAAAAAAAAAATATATACTTGAATTTCAGTGTTCCGGTGGCTAGCCATTAGATGGCAGTATTGTCCTGTTTAACTTCTCCGTTCATGATGAGTATATCATTTCGGCCGCCATGTCTGTAATTTCCTCGTTTTTCTGCTTCGTCTCCTTGTTGTGTGCGCAGTTGTGCACTCTCTAAAAGCCCTAGATGTTATGACGTCTTTGGGCAGGCAAGCTGTTTATATTGTGGGAAAGCGGACGTGAGAACAGGCTGTCCCCACTCAGTCTCAGGTCCGCATTGAACTGGAGGGGGCGTGGCCTCCAGCTCCGGCTGAATACCGGGAGTTTGTCGGGAAAAAATCTCTGTCGGGAGGTTGTCGGGAGTGGCGCTGAATACCGGGATTCTCCCGCTAAAAACGGGAGGGTTGGCAAGTATGCTGTAACATTACACTTGAACAGTAACACTGTGTTTAAATATATAGGAAAATAAAACTTTGCTCTTCAAATACCGCTATAATGACCAACAATACAACAAATACAGTAGCGCAGTAGGCCTAAGTATCCATTAAAAACAAAGCAGAAGTTTTATTTAACAAGTATATTTAATATGTTTGGCTACTGTAACATTACACTTGAACAGTAACACTGTGTTTGAATATAGGAATATGAAAATAAAACTTTGCTCTTCAAGTACCACTATAATGACCACGGTTAAAAAAAATACATTAGCGCAGTAGGCCTAAGTATCCATTAAAAACAAGGCAGAGGTTTTATTTAACACTACTGACCAATTATTAAAAAATACAGTAGCGCAGAAGGCCTAAGTATCCATTACAAACAAGGCAGAAGTTTTATTTAACAAATATATTTAATATTTTTGGCCACTTTAACATTACACTTGAACAGTAACACTGTGTTTGAATATAGGAAAATAAAACTTTGCTCTCAAATACCACTATAATGACCAACATTAATACATATACAGTAGCGCAGTAGGCCTAAGTATCCATTAAAAACAAGGCAGAAGTTTTATTTAACAAGTATATTTAATATGTTTGGCCACTGTAACATTACACTTGAACAGTAGCACTGTGTTTGAGTACAGGAATATAGGAAAATAAAACATGTGATTCTTTGGTGTACCACTAGATGGAGCTCGCGTACCACATTTTGAGAATCACTGAGTTATTTTTGAGTTTGGACGTGGCTGCGCGTCGGCCCCTGCTGGCCACCATACTCACCTCATTCGTAGCGCGGGGCAGAAGCGGTACATGTAGATGTGCCCGTACTGCCGCAGCTCTTGAGCAAATTCTGGTGCCAGTGTTGCATGATGGGCCGGCGGGAAGTAGCGCAGGGCATTTCTCAGTGCCAGCTGTAGAAGAAACGTATAAAAATATGGACTTACAGTGAAGGTACATGTCAATAAATTAAGTACAAAAGTAGTTTGGTTTCAGGATTCTAAAGATCAATTAAAGGCAAAGTGAAGAAGTGAAGTCAAGAAGTGACAATATTTACCTTTAGATAATTCAACAAGATACTTTATTAGCTGTAAATCAGGGGTTTCCTTCTACTTCAATGTCAGCTACTGGATGTTAGGGTTTCCCTCGGAATAAGTAAAGTATCAATCTATCGGTCCATGAAGTATTTATGAGTGCATGTTGCACATCCCCAAGTCTGTGCTTGAATTATTGACGACAGTGAAGGACTGTGGAGAAGAATCAATATTTCAGCGTGGCAAACAGTGATGTCGCAACAGATACACAACATGGTTGGCCAAGCAGATGGTTAAGAGCACTGTCATAAACACTATGTGGTTGTTTAGGGCCACGCTCACTAAAGGGGAAGCCACATGATTATGGCGACCGGTCACTTTGGGAACTGATCATCAACGTGGTCGTGCTCTGCAGGTGTGTCCTTGTTCTACTTTATAATAAACGGAATAACCTCGTAAATTAAATTATACTTTGTTTCTGCTGGCTGTGAGTCAACATGTCATTTGTTTGCTTTAGTTGGGTTTAGCAGCATCTTTTCAAAAGCCCATAGAGATAACTGCCAATTTAGCATCACTTCAAAAGCAGTCATCGTGACAGATTACGACCGTATTTCTAATTCGGCCACACAGTTTCTTTCAAACATAGTGTCTAAAAAATATTAGTCTTTTCATAGATTTTGCCCATTTATTGCGTTTTGTTTACTTTTTCAATTATTGCCGAAGCGTCATTGCAGTTTTGAATAATTATAAATAGAGATGTCCGATATTATCGGCCGATAAATGCTTTAAATTGTAATATCGTAAATTATCGGTATGGGTTTTTTTATTATCGGTATCGTTTTTTTTTTTTTTTTTTTAATTAAATCAACATAAAAAACACAAGATACACTTACAATTAGTGCACCAACCCAAAAAAACTCCCTCAACCATTCACACTCATTCACACAAAAGGGTTGTTTCTTTCTGTTATTAATATTCTGGTTCCTACATTATATATCAATATATATCAATACAGTCTGCAAGGGATACAGTCCGTAAGCACACATGATTGTGCGTGCTGCTGCTCCACTAATAGTACTAACATTTAACAGTTAATTTTAATCATTTTCATTAATTACTAGTTTCTATGTAACTGTTTTTATATTGTTTTACTTTCTTTTTTATTCAGAAAATGTTTTTAATTTATTTATACTATTTTATTTTATTATTTTTTTAAAAAAGGACCTTATCTTCACCATACCTGGTTGTCCAAATTAGGCATAATAATGTGTTAATTCCACAACTGTATATATCGGTATCGGTTGATATCGGTATCAGTAATGAAAGAGGTGGACAATATCAGAATATCGGATATCGGCAAAAAGCCATTATCGGACATCCCTAATAATAAATAATAATTAGGGATGTCCAATAATGGCTTTTTGCCGATATCCGATATTCCGATATTGTCCAACTCTTTAATTACCGATACCGATATCAACCGATACCGATATCAACCGATACATGCAGTCGTGGAATTAACACATTATTATGCCTAATTTGGACAACCAGGTATGGTGAAGATAAGGTACTTTTTGAAAAAATGAATTAAAAAAAATAAGATAAATAAATTAAAAACATTTTCTTGAATAAAAAAGAAAGTAAAACAATATAAAAACAGTTACATAGAAACTAGTAATTAATGAAAATTTGTAAAATTAACTGTTAAAGGTTAGTACTATTAGTGGACCAGCAGCACGCACAATCATGTTTGCTTACGGACTGTATCCCTTGCAGACTGTATTGATATATATTGATATATAATGTAGGAACCAGAATATTAATAACAGAAAGAAACAACCCTTTTGTGTGAATGAGTGTGAATGAGTGTAAATGGGGGAGGGTTTTTTTTTTGGTTGGTGCACTAATTGTAAGTGCATCTTGTGTTTTTTATGTGTATTTAATGAAAAAAAACAAAAAAGAAAAAAAAAAAAAAAAAAACGATACTGATAATAAAAAAAACGATACCGATCATTTCCGATATTACATTTTAACGCATTTATCGGCCGATAATATCGGCAGACCGATATTATTGGACATCTCTATATGTGATTAATTACTGTAAATTCCAATATTTACATAACTTGTAATATAGTACTACAATATTTCTTAATATCTAATTATAAACACATTTGAACTGTATTTCCAGTCAAATCTACTTCTGGTCGCCAAGAGTAATACAGTAAACCCTCATTTATCACTGTTTATTGGTTCCGGGCCTAGCCGTGGTAAATTCATTTAAAGTTTTAAAATTGAAAGAAAAGCGTTAACATTGTTGCCCTAGGGCGGGGGTCTCGAGCCGCATGCGGCTCTTTAACACGGCCCTGGTGGCTCCCTGGAGCTTTTTCAAAAATGGAAAAAGATGGGTGGAAAATATATTTGTTGTTTTAATAATGTTTCTGTAGGAGGACAAACATAACACAAACATTCTTAATTGTTAGACAGCCTATTGTGTTTATGCTTCGCTGATGACAGTATTTGGCCAGCACCGTTTTATCCTACAAATTTTGGCGGTCCTTGAACTCACCATAGTTGGTTTACGTGTACAACTTTCTCTGTCGCTGCCACAAAAAGACATGTTTTATGCCACTCCCTCTTTGTCTCATTTTGTCCACCAAACGTTTTATGCTGTGCGTGAATGCACAAAGGTGAGTTTTGTTGATGTTATTAACTTGCGTGGAGTGCTAACAACTATACTAACATGCTATATAGGCTATCTGTGTGTACATATTGCATCAATTATGCCTCATTTGTGGGTATATTTGAGTTAATTTAATTTTTTGTGTATTTCATTTATATTTGCATGTCTCATGACACAATATCTGTATGTAGTATCGGCTACATTTCTGATTGTGTGCCATGTTGTTCCAGACCACAGCAAACGTTACCATGTTGTTCCAGACCACAGCAAACATTACCATGTTGTTCCAGACCACAGCAAACGTTACCCAGCTTGCAAAGATTGTAATAAATCCATTAGAAGAAGACAGCCTGTTCTTTCCTTTAACTTGGGCACACACATCTATACCTTCGGCAGTTTTAAGACAGTAATTTCCAGGAGTTATCTAACCCTCTGGGACACTAACTTAATGTGTTGCCTTCAATATAACACTTACAAAAGGCTTTTAACTTTTTGCGGCTCCAGACAGATTTGTTTTTTTTTGTATTTTTGGTCCATTATGGCTCTTTCAACATGTTGGGTTGCCGACTCCTGCCCTAAGGGAAACTGGGTAACACACGGCACACTGACAAAGCTTTACCTAATGTTACTATAACAATCTAAAAGGTTTATACAGTTCCTCCATTTATCTGCTTTCTTTTGTATTTCAAGTTATCATTACATATATGTATTGTTGCATTTGAAACAACTGTATTGTTGAAAAGAGGTAATTATTGTTATTATTCATTATCAATAGTGCTTTTTCTATTGGTATTTGTATTGCTCCATTTGTAGTGTAATAATGCTCACTGTCATTTCTGTGTTATTAATATTTATTTCCCTCCCTGTTTCTTTGCTGTCACTTTTACTATCATATTTGTACATATCCAATTCGCTGATGCTGTTCTGTTGTTGTGTTTGTTGTTGTTTCTTTGTCTTATTCCTCTCTTGTACCCACAATTTCCCCCTCTGCCTTCCTTTTTTTCTCTTTCTATCCCTTCCTGCTCCGGGCCGGCTGCACCATATAATATAAATCCATTTAATAAAGTCAAATAAAAATAAGGCAACAAGAGAAGTATCCCACACTTCTCTTTTGTAAAGTAAATCTGTACAGCCGACATGGGCATCTACATTAACAACATGATTTGCCTGAGTAGCTGGACAGGACAAAATAAAAACTAAAATAATAAAAAAAAAATAATAATTTTAAAAAATTAAAGTAAAGTAGGATTTATTCATTATAAATTTAACATTTTACAGCTAGTCTGTAACATTTTCTACATACAGTTTTTTAACATCAAGAAACCTTTTAGACATGAAATAACCCACACATTATAGCACCTTGCTTGTTACACCAGCAATATCAAATACCAAAATGGGGCCACAAAAACAAAATGTTATTTCGGGCCACAAAAAAACCTGGTTATGAGATGACACATATAAACAGTTCAAACTGTCTTTATTTCCACTCACCCGCTCCTCTTCGGCCGTGAGGTTTGGCGTCCGAACGGGCGCATGGGGCACATCGGGGTCTCGTCCACGGCGAGGGGGCAACGGGTCCAGAGGCAAAGTGCGGCAGATCTCCTTCAAGGTGGACATGATGTTGCTTGTTAGTGGAAAGATTGTTGCAGGAGCGCTGCTACGCATTTAAAGCCGCTTCACCGGGAGGTCATCGTCGCAATCCACCAATGACAGCCAGGTAATTATTGACTGCTGAGGGAGTTTGACGAGTGGACATTCTGACCTCTGACCCATGACGAGACCTTTGGACAAGGGAACAAATATGTATTATTCTTGATTGTAAACATGTACTATACCACAAAGTCAGCTAACCAGGCATACAAATATTGTTTCCAGGCTCATTGATATGAATAGAGGATAAAAAGGGCTACTTACCCCAAAAGTGGCTGCAAAAATACGTATTTTTCCCAAAGCAAACATTGGGATTGGCGGTTAGGACAAAAATAGGCGCCACCCGTTCATCCAGACAACATACAGCTTGAAATATCACAATTACTGTCTTTTTGTAATAATCATACGGTTACAAAATGCCCAACAATATTTATTTGAGTAACTTGGACGTCATTGAGGTATAAATGCTTTGCGTGTGGTTACGATGACAAATAAAAGTGAGGAGAAACAGAATCGGTAGAAATACTTTGCAGTGCAGTACTTTGAACAGTATAAAAAGGTGACTAACAGCGTACATGAAATGCATTTAGCGCAACTAACTGTAAAGCAACATCTTGTTCGGTCATCTCACGAGTCTTTGAGGGCGTACTCACACGCGGCCATCACTTCTTTTCTCAATTTTACAGAAATGTCTCGACTTCTTCCGTAGTGGACTGCTTGATCTCTTATTTAAGTCGTGTGTGTGAGCTCTAATCAGCACAATTGGCCGTGGAGCGTCCGATTTTGATGGACTCTGCAAGAGAGATGAGAAGCAAAATAAATAGGTTTAGGAATTCAAATAAACGTGGTTTATAAAATGGTTGCGTGCTCTTTAGATGGGGGAGGTGGTCCATAATAGCACATGCTAACCTGCTTTACATGCTTGCATGTTAAGAGTCTGCATTAAAACCAGTAAAACCTGCTGGTCGCCATTTTGACAAAAACAAAATGTGAAGTGAAGTGAATTATATTTATATAGCGCTTTTCTCTAGTGAAACCCAATATCTAAGTTACATTTAAACCAGTGTAATAATAATATAATAATAATCATTTTAGTCACCTATAAAGTTTTGGTGATGTTATTTATTTTTTTTTAATATCAAAATGGAACCCCCATACTAGACTTTTTAGTATACGGCCCTTGGTGGAAAACATTTAGACACTCCTGATCTACAATATTAAATGCTTTCAAAATAAAAATAAAATGTACCTAAATTATAAACAAAGTTTAGCTAGGTAATTAGAAAATAAAATACTAACCCATGAATTAAAACATCAAAACCATAATATACATTGTTAAATGTGTAACTAAACATTAATACTGTATTTTTATACAGGCAGATTCTTTACAAACATGGTTATGCAGTTAAACAACCATATTATTATTGTATGGGAAAAACTAAAGCAAAAATGTAAGAAAAAGACAGTACAAAAATCGGTATGTAATGAAAAAAGGCTAATATAATACACAATGTCAGTTTTAAGCATTTTTAAATGCCTACTTTGACTTCTCAGTCAAAGTAGGTGGAAAAAGTTTGGACCAAAGTATCAAAACTATGGATATTTTGATTTGAGAAACGATATTAGAGCATAACGATCTGATTGATATTTCAGTATTGATCCGCACATCACTACAATAAGCTCTTAATGTGAGGCAACAACTAGCTTAATTTACACAGATACAAAAATATTATCAGGTAATCAGTAGTATTTCAATTTAAAATATATGTCCGATTGTGCCTAATGAAATGCAAATGTGGACTGGACTCCCGCTGATGTGTTGGATCCACTGTGGACTGGACTTTCACAATGTTATGTCAGACCCACTCGACATCCGTTGCTTTCGGTCTCCCCTAGAGGGGGGGGGGTTACCCACATATGCGGTCCTCTCCAAGGTTTCTCATAGTCATTCACCGACGTCCCACTGGGGTGAGTTTTTCCTTGCCCGTATGTGGGCTCTGTACCGAGGATGTCGTTGTGGCTTGTACAGCCCTTTGAGACACTTGTGATTTAGGGCTATATAAATAAACATTGATTGATTGATTGATTGAAATCTATGCCACCACAACACCAAATGAGTTTACTATGTACAAACCCTCATTCTGGATGGAATGGAGAGCGTCACCAGCTCCGGACAAAAGACTTTGTAAAGAGAGAGCAGGTGTAAGGAGCTAAGTTGGGAACACTGATCCCTCCTGCGAGGTCTTCTTATTCTCTGGTGGACCAGGTACGTACAGTATGAGGTATGCTAAGAAGTGGAGATATTATGACATCTATTGTACGCAGTTGTAACGACAAGCGAGTGACAAACAGTACCGTTGTGTTAATGAGCGAGAGCAAACCGTAAGGGGCTAATATGTTAATATTGCATTCATTTCTGCTGTAATAATATATTAATAATAATAATCCTGCTCAGTGGCCTTGTGGTTAGAGTGTCCGCCCTGAGATTGGTAGGTCGTGAGTTCAAACCCCGGCCGAGTCATACCAAAGACTATAAAAATGGGACCCATTACCTCCCTGCTTGGCACTCAGCATCAAGGGTTGGAATTGGGGGTTGAATCACCAAAAATGATTCCCGAGCGCGGCCACCGCTGCTGCTCACCGCTCCCCTCACCTCCCATGGGGTGGACCAAGGGAATGGGTCAAATGCGGAGGGTAATTTCACCACACCTAGTGTGTGTGTGTGTGACTATCGTTGGGACTTTAACTTACTTTAACTTTAATAGAGCCATTGTTATTACTTCATTGATTATTATCTGCAGTCATGATTGTATATCTTGTTGTAGCGGTCATTGATCTTCACGAGAGGGGCCCAGGCATGGACTGCACGGCATCGTCGTGTAAGTACGCCCTTAAGATTCGCATCAGTAAAGCACATCTTGAACAAGTCTCACACATGAACATGTTGTTAGCTTTCTAGGGCGCTACTGGGCTTTGTGCCGTCACAGTCCTGCACAGTGTCAGATGTGGACTTAGAGTCACCGGGCGTTTCTTCCGAGCGCTGCTCTCCATCCGGGACCTTGTCGTCTTCTTGCGGGTAGAGCTCCGGGTAGCGCTGCATGCACTCCTGCATGGCCGTGAACTGATCCAGGCACTCGGAGCCTTTCACCTCCTCTTTACTGTAGTGGAAACACGAGAAGGCCTCCTTAAAGTCGACCCCGCAGGGACCACTGGCCATCCCGCCCAGGCAAGGGCAGTTCCAGTTAATGTCGCCACTGGGAAGAATCAAACCTAGCAGGAGAGAAGAGGTTACAAAGCAGTGTTGGCGTTAATGCACTTGTTGTGTCTTTTTACGCATTGAATTCAGAAAGGACACTTTTGTTTACCAGATCTTCCGGACTATAAGGTTGAGCTTAACCATCTCAATGCTTTTGAAGAGTTGGAAGAGATAAAAAATGGTCTTAAATTGAAGATGTCAAGAAAAACTGTCATTCTGTATTATCATAGCCAATTTTAATGATCATATTGATTTGAAACATCCCACGTGTAACTGAAAGAAGGGCATTCATACATGTCACACCAAGGGTTGCCGTATAAACAACGCCAACACTGTCATAAACATGTGCCATATTGTGAAACCACACTAAACAACAATGACAGACACATTTCGGGAGAATATTTGCACCGCAACACAACATAAACGCAACAGAACAAATACCCAGAATTCCCTGCAGTACAAACTCTTCCGGGACGCTACACTATTTTATTTGGTACTGGGTGTAATTATAAGTGTGACCATTAGATGGCAGTCAAAAATAAGAGATAAGTCTCAAGTAAACACCAAAGTGGCCTTGTGGTTAGAGTGTACGCCCTGAGATCGATAGGTCAGTTAGCTGTGATGCCAGCGGAGCGGTGCGAGTGGTAATACGAGAGAAAGAAGGTGCGAATCTGGTAACAAATGAAGGAAGACTTAATTCCCAAGAAAAACAGCAGGGGTCCATCGTCTGACAGTGGTTTGGCTTCAAGCGGGAAGATGTTAGACAACCGTAATATGTCAAGTATGCGGCAAAAGCGTTGCTACAAAAAGTAGTGAAGTGAATTATATTTATATAGCGCTTTTATCTAGTGACTCAAAGCGCTTCACATAGTGAAACCCAATATCTAAGTTACATTTAAACCAGTGAAAGTCACCCGCTAGAGAATGAAGAGTGCTTGAAACTCCGCATGTCAACATCTCCGTTCGGTGCCACACCAACAAAATGCCGAAGCAATCATTTCCAGATCTACACCGTACGAAAAAAAGAGTCAACAACAGAAGGAGATAACGTCCGCAGGAACCTACCACACAGCGAAGGACATACACTATTTGATTTCATATTATGCAGCTCATTTTTATTTGACACTTATTGAAATATCTTGTGTGACATAATGCACAAAAGTGCACTTTATTTGTTTTGAACTATTGTAGTGGCGTTCTGTACAAAAAGTGCACTTTAATTTAGTGTTGTTTTGATAAGTCATCTTAGTGACATCATGCACAAAAGTACACTAATAGTTTGTTTTAAAATGTCTCTGACAATCTTGCACTTTCTGTTTTGAAATGACATGACTGTTTGTGCCACTGCTTAATAACTGTTTAATAAATACAGTTTTGCTAAATTGACTTAGTTGTGATTTCCCTCTCTGCATGAAAGTTTAAAATGAGCATATATTAATGCAGTATAAATAAGAATGTTTTAATGTGGACACATAGAATCATCATACTGGTGTGATTATATGCATCAAGTGTTCATTCAAGGCTAAGGCAAAATATGGAGATATATATCGTGTATCGTGACATGGCCTAAATATATTGAGATATTAATAAAAGGCCATATCGCCCAGCCCTAGTGGGACCCCATTTTTTATGACTTGATGGGGTCCCTGGGACCAGAGGTGGGTAGTAACGCGCTCCATTTACTCCGTTACATCTACTTGAGTAACTTTTGGGATAAATTGTACTTCCAAGAGTAGTTTTAATGCAACATACTTTTACTTGAGTATATTTATAGAGAAGAAACGCTACTTTTACTCCGCTCCATTTATCTACATTCAGCTCGCTACTCGCTACTGATTTTTATCGATCTGTTAATGCACGCTTTGTTTGTTTTGGTTTGACTGACACACCTTCAAAGTAGGATCTATGACATGCCTGCGTTTCACCAATCAAATACAGTCACTGGTGACGTTTGACTTCGTTTCACCAATCAAATGCAGTCACTGGTGACGTTTGACTCCGTTTCATTTCATATTTTCCTTTGTAATCTCTGCCTACTGAGCCTATGGTGCTGTTAAGTTATGGCATACTTGCCA
Source organism: Entelurus aequoreus (assembly GCF_033978785.1). Lineage (NCBI taxonomy): Eukaryota > Metazoa > Chordata > Actinopteri > Syngnathiformes > Syngnathidae > Entelurus > Entelurus aequoreus. Next base: position 27,744,987 of record NC_084756.1, on the reverse strand, counting down.
ACCTTGAGACCTCCAATATCGGGAGGTTGAGGGCGGGGGGCGTGGTTATTTACAGCTATATGAAATACTTGACTTTCAGTGAATTCTAGCTATATATATATATATATATATATTTTATTTACATAAAAGAAATACTTGAATTTCAGTGTTCCGGTGGCTATCCATTAGATGGCAGTATTGTCCTGTTTAACTTCTCCGTTCATGATGAGTATATCATTTCGGCCACCGTGTTCAATGGAGAAGTCTGTTCTACATATTTACAGGCAACATACACCTTCCCCTTCAAACTGTCCTGGATGAACTGAAATTCTTGTTTCCATTCGTTTTGGAACTTGCAAGCGTATTTCTTCATCTTGCTCGTCGACGGCGTCGCCATGTCTGTAATTTCCTCGTTCTTCTGCTTCGTCTCCTTGTTGTGTGCGCAGTTGTGCACTCTACTCTCTAAAAGCCTTAGACGTCATTGGGCAGGCAAGCTGTTTTTATTGTGGGAAAGCGGACGTGAGAACAGGCTGTCCCCACTCAGCATACTTGCCAGCCTTGAGACCTCCGTGGCTAAGGGCGTGGTTAAGAAGAGAGTATATTTACAGCTAGAATTCACCAAATCAAGTATTTCATATATATAAATAATATATATATATATATTTATTTATTTTTTAAATTTTATTATACATATAAATAAAATACTTGAATTTCAGTGTTCTGCAGGCTATCCAGTAGATGGCAGTATTGTCCTGTTTAAGAGTGTCACAACATTGCTGTTTACTGCAGACGAACTGCTTTACGGTAGACTAAACGTGACTGCTGTTGTTGTGTGTTGGTACCGCGCTGGGAGGACGTTAATGAAACTGCCTAACAATAAACCCACATTACAAAAACCAAGAACTCTCTTTCCTTGTTGTGCACTCTACTCTCTAAAAGCCGTAGATGTTATGACGTCATTGGGCAGGCAAGCTGTTTATATTGTGGGAAAGCGGACGTAAGAACGGCTGTCCCCACTCAGGTCCGCATTGAGCTGGAGGGGGCGTGGCCTCCAGCTCCGGCTGAATACCGGGAGTTTGTCGGGAGAAAATCTCTGCCGGGAGGTTATCGGGAGAGGCGCTGAATACCGGGATTCTCCCGCTAAAAACGGGAGGGTTGGCAAGTATGAGTTATTGTGGCTCAATTTGCCTTAATTTTTTTTATAATAATGTATTATTATTTGATATATATTATTGTTTTAGTTGCTTAAGAGATACTCCCGGCTCTGAATTTGCTCATTGCTATTTTTATGCTTTTGTGCATTATTTGTTGCCGTCATCATTAAACGAACAGGTTACTCATCAGTTACTCAGTACTTGAGAAGTTTTTTCCACAACATACTTTTTACTTTTACTCAAGTAAATATTTGGGTGACTACTCCTTACTTTTACTTGAGTAATAAATCTCTAAAGTAAGAGTACTCTTACTTGAGTACAATTTCTGGCTACTCTACCCACCTCTGCCTGTGACCCCATTTTGGAAAATTCCTAGCACCAACACTGTTACAAGAAACGTTCTTTATTAAAACCCTCTGTTTGTGTTTACCTCGCTCCTCATAAGGATCGTTGGGGTCTTCTTCTACAAGCTCAGCATTGCTGGGCGCTGCATGATCCTCTTTGGTAACAAAGATAATGGTGTCTTTACCTGTGGGCGACATGTCATTTGTAATGCAACTACAACCATGGAGGTATAATATTATTATGATCCTCTACACTTTACTGAAAAGCTCACCAAATAGATTATCACGGCTGGTACAAAATAAATGCGGCATGGTTTCAATTCACATATATATATGAAAACAAACACGTAAATACACATTTTAATAACGGCCCAACATTAACTTCCATGCTAGCTCTTTGAATGACTTAGCCGAGTTAGCACAGCTTGCTTACCTTCTTGTTTGACACTAGTCATGTCTTCACAAATAAAGAGGTTAAACCTCATTTACTGCCCGTCGGGAGGGGAAATTGCTGTCATTGGAACATGTCACAAATGATACGGCAATTTTAAAAACCCGGAGTTTATTCTATGTGTTGTTCTAGCTGGTAAGTCATGAGTAGCCATTGACGGTGAGGTGACTGGACGGCTAACTGGCTTTGGGTGAGCCAATCACATTGGCGTATGACGTCGAGCTGCGTCATGAGGTCACGTGTACATGAGTGGACCAATCATATTGGCGTATGACGTCTAAATTCGTCATGTGCCTTATTTGGTAAAGCGGAACATCTTATTTTAATATATTTGCTGGACGTAAAACTTCAGGAAAATGTTTTATTTTATTTTTTTTTACAAATAGGGAAGATTTGTAACACACTTGGGCTGCTTTAAGCGAAAAGGATGATTTGTTTGTCCTCTCAGCAGATGTTTGCTGAAATTTTGGCCACAATTTGTGATTTTTCATGTTAAATTTTAACATTTCAGTGTGTATTTATTTTACAGGTGTACAATACACTGGCAGTTATTCAACACTGCAAAGCCAAACGGGACAAAAAAATCCTTTATTTTTCAAAGGAAATAGAAATATTTGGATTTTTTTTTTTTTTATACTTTATTTGCTCAAATCACAATCAACTTATGAAGGCCTTTTAATCAAATTATGTCACATTTTTGGATTAGTACACATTTGCATAACATTGGCTATTTAACTAATTTAAACCTGTGAATTTTTTTGATTAAATGGCCTTCAAAAGAGGTCAAATATTTTTTTAAATAACATGTTTTGAGAAGTTTGTTTAGAACAGGGGTCCCCAAACTACGGATCCCGCCCGCCAGCGTCCAAAATCTGGCCCGCAGGAAGTCCCAAGTTAAAAATAAAATTGAATATATATATATATATATATATATATATATATATATATATATATATATATATATATATATATATATATATATATATATATATATATATATATATATATATATATATATATATATATATATATATATATATATATATATATATTAGGGCTGCAACAACTAATCGATTAAATCGATTATAAAAATAGTTGCCGATTAATTTAGTCATCGATTCGTTGGATCTATGCTATGCGCAGTCATTTTTATTATTTATTTAAAAAACTTTTTTTTTAAATAAACCTTTATTTATAAACTGCAACATTTACAAACAGCTGATTAACAATAATCAAAATAAGTATGGTGCCAGTATGCTGTTTTTTTTCAATAAAATACTGGATAGGATAGAAATGTAGTTTGTCGCTTTTATACAATTATTAATCGAAGTAATAATCGACAGATTAATCGATTATCAAATTAATCGGTATTTGCAGCCCTAATATATATATATATATATATATATATATATATATATATATATATATATATATATATATATATTTATATATATTTTAAATCTGTTCTTTCTAATCTATTTTGTATCGCGTGTTACTCTGTGTCTCCAAGCTGCTCAGGCAAATCATATTGTCTAAAAAATGCAATATATAATATATATATAAATATATAATATATATATACACATACATACATACACAGCCCGGCCCCCGGCCATATTTTTCCAACCCAATGCGGCCCCCCCAAGTCAAAAGTTTGGGGACCCCTGGCTTAGAACTAAAGTTTGAGAAATCTTAACAAAAAATAATGCACAAATGTTTTTATGGCCTTCAAAAACTTCGGAACTTCTGTGTCCCGTTGCTTTGAAAATAATAATCCCCAGAGAGCAAAAAGGCACAATGTAAAGATAAAGAACTGAAATGTTGATGCCACTATACTAACACACAGCTTTGTCTTTTAAAGAAAAAGTTTTTTTTAAAACCTTTTTTCACAAAAAAATAATAAAAAAAATTGTTCTGTTCTGGCCCCCTTTTCCTAGAATAAACATTGGCATGTTTAAACTTGTAGCGTGGTTTGTTTGCCAGTGAAAAGATTATCAAGAAGGGAGGGAAAAAAATTAAAGATCATTTATTGCCAAGATTTTCTTTAAGTTTGTTCTGAAATGCATTTAGTTTTGTTTTTACATATTCCAAAGACTGTCTCCAACACATGGCATAAGTACAGAAAATATATAAATTATCTGTCAAAAAACCAACAATTAAAAATCACAAAAGCAGACAGTTTCTCAAAACAGACAAAGAAAATAAAGGGAAACTAATGATATGAATATGAACATGACCAGTGAGTTAATACTGGAGGTGTGTGGGAAAGATCTCTGTTACAAGACTAGCAGGACCTGTGGTTCGAATGGCTTGTCGGCTGACAGTTGAATTATTTCTTGTCCGCTGCACCGCATCCAAACTGTCAGATTCAAACCCTCCGCAGGGTCACTGACAGGGAACAAGACAGCACTTGACTCCATGATGTCAAACAGCTACTTTTCACCTTCACTGGAGTGGCAGCACAAGAACAACAACAAAAAAAGTGGACAAATGTAAAAAAAAAAGTGTTTGACCGTCCAAGCAGCCAAGTATGCCCGCACACTGAAGCTCTACCATGTCGGTCGGGGGGCGGGAAAAAAGACCGCATGCACCTCACAAAGGCAGCTTTTATGTCAATATAAGAGAGCTTCAATACTGAGTCAATTATGAAATATGAAGAAAGCAGAAGTAGACGGGAAGTTCACACGTCATCTCATGTGACAATCCTGGGGGGGGCAAAACGGTCCTGAGCCCGGCTGATGACGTGAGCGCCTCACAAAAGGTGAGAAGAATACTCAAAATGGCGGCGCTAGTACAGGTTGCTGGAATAGGAACATTCCTAGAAGAATCCCCCTAAGCTGCCTACTTCACTCTGCTCTTTGACAAAGATCTCAAAGTACTGGTAGATGATGGTGACGGCGAGCAGGATCCCTGTGCCAGAGCCAATCGCTCCCAGGAAGTCCGCCATCACGGACAGACCACCGATACACAGCCCGCCAAAAGCGGCCGCAGTGGGAATGTACCTGAAGATTGAAACGGGTATGAAGTCCTTAATAAGGACATTTGAATAAAATAAAGCATGCACAGGAAGACACTAGCAACACAAGTACAATACACAGTATAACGACTACAACACTGAGGATGTATAAGTGATTTTTACCTGTTGAGTTCATGGACCATTGATGTCTCTCTGTGTCCTCTCATCACCATCTGCTGCTCTTTCAGCTGTTTTGCCACCTGGATGATTAACAGTAATGAAGTTATCGACATCCTTGCATTCTGGGATTTTTTTTGGCTAAAACATCTAAAAGTATTCATACCCAAAGCAAATGTAAATCAGTTTTTCAACCATTTAGAGTAGAGGCATGGCTTTGGAATCTTTTCAAAGATAATATGGTGAATAGTCCTCCCCAGTAGTCAAAATGTGACTGAAAGCAACTAATAGGAGTTTGAATACAGTGAGATGTACACGTCATTTAGGTTCTCCTATAATTCTTGCCTAGAAATGGGCTATATGGCCTTAAATCTATATCAAGATATATATTGCTGCCTCCAGCGATATTTATATTTAATCACAATTTATTATTTAGTATATAGAGCAATTTCAAAATAGGTTACAGAAGCTCCTAATTTGGCTGTTGACATAAGTAACATATTATGTAATTTCCGGTTGCATTATTTTGTCCAAACTATTATTAATCTACTTGTGCTAATATCTGGTTACTTCATGTTGTAACATGTTTTTATCTGCACTTCTGTTACAACGTAATAAACACTTATTCTTCTGACGTTTGGATACTTTACATCAGTATTAGGGGATACTGCAAATTTGGGTATCAATTCAATACCAAGTAGTTACAGTGGCAGTATTGACAATACCAATGCTGATACTTAATTTTTTTAAAATCATTTAAAGATTACATTTTTGTTATAATTCTTATTAAACGCTGCCAGCGAGGACACTAGATTGGGTTGAGGACCCATTTGTTTGTTTGTCGCGGTCAAACTTACAGGTCAGTGCTATTAGCTACAGCTGTTATCAACATGCATTATCACGATATAATATATTTAAAACTATTAAAAGCTCTATCGTCGACCAAATTTATTCGTCCATATCGCACAACTCCGGACTACATTTTCTGCATGAGTTCCTTGCTTGTACGACACAATCTCATTGGCTATGTAGCGCGTCAGTCATCATTAACCTTTGATGTAATTTACATAGGTTAGTTAGGTTACAAAACTGACACACACAAGTTCATTGGCTATTCTGCCACAGCAGACAAGGTCATCGCTTTTCTACTGGGTTGAGTGAGGTGTCACTTAAAAGTTCAGCGTTCATTCGGTAGCACGGTGTGGTTAATGCTTTCAGCTAACCAAATTTACAATGAGTAATATGGAAACTATATGCATCTGACAAAAATAAAGAAAGTTTGCAGCACACAGTGAGCCTTTAAAGATGAGTTTCATACATGTTTGTTTGCCACTAGTTGACTATTTGTGTTTACAGATTGTATCCTGACATTGTGTTTTGCATAAAAATAGTAGCTGGCCCACGCGCAAAAGGCATTAAGGGAGACTGATACAAAACAACTGTTTGGTCTTACATCTTTTGCGGAGGAGCCAGAGACTTCAATCCAGGTTTTGGAGAAGAAGGCACACGATCCAAGCATGAAGGCAATATAGATGAATGCGTGGACTGGATCCTCTAGAACTGAACCAAATGACTCAGGTGGGGAGAGGAAGTAACAGAGCCCACCGACAGGATACGCCCGGGCCGGACCACCGGTTGAAGCATCCTACAGATACAAGCATTCTGGTTGTGTCAACACCTGCCAAAGTGATTCAATTGTTGTTGGAAGATGTAAAAGTTAAATGTATACTTACAGACCAAGTTCCGAGCAGATTGACCAGGAAGTTCCCGCTAAAGCGCGTGGAAAGCATCTGGGATATGACGTACAAATTGGAAACCAAGGCAGACTGCAAGATGATGGGAATGTTGGAGGTGTAAAAGAGTTTAATGGGGTAGGTGTTGTACTGGCCGCGGTAGCGAGCGGACTTGATTGGCAGATCCACTCTGAATCCCTGTGAGGGGCAACAAAAAGTGATGACATCTTAATAAAACTTTTAATTAGGGATGTTATGATTAGGGATTTATGCTGCTGATTTCGATCTTTCATGAGTGAGATCGGCCGTTACTGATCACACATATTAACTGTACATTTTTATAAATATTTATGGTGGGGTTGCGCGATATAGACAACAGGGTTTCCCCTTAATGTATTTGAATGTGGCGGTGCTCTACGGCAACATATTAGCCGCCACAATTAAAAAAGTAGGGATTTTTACGTGAAAACAAAAAAAAGTAAGATAAAATGTAGCGTCCAGAAGAAGCCACACAAAGTCTGGCGCTCTTTTTACCTTTTATTGCCAATCTTATGCTAACATTTGGCCCAATTCCAACAAGTATTTCCTCCCGTGCACACACGTCCGCCTCCGTGTTTCATTCCCAAACACACAACCCTTCCTCATTCTCCGCCAACACCATGTGTTCACAGACCATGGGAAAAATGTACATTATAACACACTAAAATACACTAACACCAGCAGGTAGTTACAGTATGAATGGATTTATATAGTTTATTATTTTCGCACTTTTGACTAGTGATGCACAGAAAATTTGACCGCCAAAAGAAGATGTACTTTGATCACCGGAACAGCATTGCCGAAACCGAATGTTGTGATGACGCAAGTCATTTGCACGGTGTTGCCTGGAGCAGAGGCCGCATGTCCGCGCTGTGGGCATACTTTTAGTATCAGAGATATAGCCGCGGACAGCGATCTTCAAAATTTAACATACCAGTAGCGGCTTGTAAAGAGAGCAAGGCTCGCAGTGTGGGACGGTCAGGCTCTGTGCAGTTGGCTTTTCGGCACGGACATGGAGCAACAGAAGTAAAGAGTCTCTAAATACAAGCAAAGTCTACAATAGTACCAGAAATAGATGCGAAATTTGTTGCCAGTCGTTTGCCTAATAAAATAATAAAAATCTCTAGAAAATACATTCTCAACAAATTACTAAGTACAATAAGCAGCAACAATTGAAAAGTACAGCAAAACGATGCTATGTAAGAAAAAATATATGTTAATACTAAATAATAACAGATTAAAAAAATAAATGTATGTATACATTTTGTTACCTTTTTAAAGAAAATACATGCATCATCTAATTATATGATGTCATATTGACCACACCCATGACCACACCCCTGCCGCCACAGGTTTCTTGGCAATCTAGGGGAAACCCTGAACAATATACAATATAAATGATATAAGTTTGGCTGACAATAGAGCTTTTAATAATATCGTTATATCGTGATAATGCATGTTAATGACACATTCTAGCTGTGTCCACAAATTTTAAAGTCACGCAGGAGGACTTTAAAAGGCAAAAACCAAATGATTTAAATCAAGAGACAATAGTAGGTCATAATTTAGAAATGTAATTCATATTCTAAACCGCCATTCTGTGTTTTGGTCTGATTATAATTGTGATTCATTGTGAAAAATTTAATCATCCAATGATATTGAAAATGTGAAGTATCCGTATCAGCAATGGTATGATCAATACTGCCCCTGTAACTACTTGGTATTAGATTGCTTCTATACCCAAATTTGTAGTATCACACAAATATAATATTCAAAAAACTGAACAAGTGCTTATTACAATTTAACAGAAGTATAGTTACATTATAAAGTAGCCAGATATTACCAGTAATTTAGGAAGTAGATTAACAATAATAATTTTGAGCAAATAATACAACTAGAAAAAATATGATGTTACTGCATATGTCAGCAGCCAAAAAAGGAGCCTTTGTAACCTGTTTTGAAATGGTTCCATTATCATTTATATACCAGATAATATATTGTAGTGTATATCGTTATCACAGGAAGCTGCAATACATACTGCCTGAGGTGGTGGGATGGAAAAATCCATATAACACGTCACAGACGATGTCATGCTAAAATCACGTGACACCTCTGATGAAGGCTGCAAAAGTAAGGTAGCCGAAACTTGTCAGGTACAAAACTTTACCTTACTAGCCTATATAAATCAACCATTTATAAATAGCATTGAAAGCATTAATGTACAAAGGTGATCACATACTTATTCAAGAAAATTGTCTGATACTGATAGGTGGCTGATGGATCGGCACATCTCTACTTATAATGCATATTTCATCACGCTGCCTGCTTGGGGTCAACATAAACACAAAATAACTCACCTGAAAGTATATGACTACAGCAAAAACAAAGACTGTGGCAATTAGGTTCATGAGGTTGGGCAGGTTTTGTCTGTAGAAGGCCTCTCTTAGAGCACGCACTTTGTCCGTCCTTGTAGCCAGCAGATGGAAAAGAGCAATAATGGCTCCCTCAAACTCTGTGCCTGTAAAACAACACAGGAAATAATACTTTTTATTGCCACTACAAGCACAATTAGCAATACAGAAGAAAACCATTTGTTCTTGTGTAGACACTTACCTCTGCCAGTGTTTACAGTGGTTGGGCTGAAAGCCTTCCAGACGATGGTCTCACAAATGTTGGTCGCAATGAAAAGCGAAATACCCGAGCCGAGGCCATAGCCTTTTTGGAGCAATTCATCCAGAAGCAGCACAATGAGACCGGCCACAAACAGCTGGTTCGAAGAGAGATGTGATTGGTCAGCCTTATTTTAAAGACACCCAAATATAACAAGATTCTCAATGTTGCGAATACTGTCATAGAGCAGCCATTTCTTCAATATGTTTGGTAGCGTAAATATGTGTTGCAGTTAGGGGAGCAACAATTCATCTACAAATATTGACGATAAAATCTGTCGCTGACAAATCCATTTGTCAACAATAGTCGGTGAGGTCATCCAGAGGGAAGCGAGCACTCCCAACAACATCGCAGGTGAAAACATGTCAAGTGTGGAAACATTTGCCCTAGTTTTCTTAAAGACATAAATACCTTGCTCATTTTACAAAGCGGATTTTGTTTTTTTATGGCACTACTTCTACGATACGGGAGCATTTAAAGCGGGGGAATGTCGGGCATCTGGGGAATGCGATCTCAACTCGGTGAGATAGTTAGCTTGTTTCCTTGTTTCAGTAGTTAGCTAACAAGTGTTAAAGCAAGTTGTATGAAAAATAGATTTAACTATCATTTCAGCCAAAGTCTGCCGGATAAACTTTGTCTAAATCAATTAAAGTACCGTATTTTTCAGACTATAGGTCGCAGTTTTTTTCATAGTTTGGCCAGGGGTGCGACTTATACTCAGGAGCGACTTACGTGTGAAATTATTAACACATTACCGTAAAATATCAAATAATATTATTTAGCTCATTCACATAGGAGACTAGACGTATAAGATTTCATCGGATTTAGCAATTAGGAGTGACAGATTGTTTGGTAAACGTATAGCATGTTCTATATGATATAGTTATTTCAGTGGTTCTTAACCTGGGTTCGATCGAACCCTAGGGGTTCGGTGAGTCGGGCTCAGGGGTTCGGCGGAGGTCAAGACACACCCATCTCATCATGTAAATAAAAACTTCTCCCTATCGGCGTATTACGGATACGGCAACAGCAGAAGTCACACTGATTTGCAGGTGTGTCATTTGTTGTGAGTTTATGCACTGTGTTGGTTTTGTTCTTTGAACAAGGTGATGTTCATGCACGGTTCATTTTGTGCACCAGTAATAAAACATGGTAACACTTTAGTATGGGGAACATGTTCACCATTAATTAGTTGCTTATTAACATGCAAATTAGTAACATATTGGCTCTTAACTAGTCATTATTAAGTACTTATTAATGCCTTATTCGGCATGGCCTTATTATAACCCTAACCCCAACCGAATAACTCTAAATTAAGTCATTGTTACTTAGAATATGTTCCCCTAATGTCCAAAAAACTCTAAATTAAGTCTTTGTCACTTAGAATATGTTCCCCATACTAAAGTGTTACCAAAAACATAACTTTGTCTTGAATTTGAAAAAAAAAACAAAATTTTATTTTTCACTAAAGGGTTTGGCGAATGCGCATATGAAACTGGTGGGGTTCGGTACCTCCAACAAGGTTAAGAACCACTGAGTTATTTGAATGACTCTTACCATAAAATGTTACGTTAACATACCAGGCACGTTCTCAGTTGGTTATTTATGCCTCATATAACGTACACTTATTCAGCCTGTTGTTCACTATTCTTTAGACATTTTAAATTGCCTTTCAAATGTCTATTCTTGGTGTTGGGTTTTATCAAATACATTTCCCCAAAAAATGCGACTTATACTCCAGTGCGACTTATATATGTTTTTTTTCCTTCTTTATTATGCATTTTCGGCCGGTGCGACTTATACTCCGGAGCGACCTATACTCCGAAAAATACGGTACTTTTTATTTGTCAGGAACATCAGGTGTGAAGCAGCGTTGGCACAATAAACATCAACACGCAAACATTAGGCACCTCGGTGCCGATATCATAAAAGAATAAACATACAGTCTGAATGCAGAATGCATTAAACAAAAATACATCCATTGTCATGTTTTTCATAATGATGGTGAACGATGGGCAAAACTCCAAAAAAAGTGCAGTTCCCTTTTGGGTCACAGCGAGAAGGCCTGTTCTTACATTGAAAGGCAGTCACGTAAGCAAATGTAAGTGTATGAGATTTAAAGTATTTGAGAAAAAGAATAGTATGAGTGTGTCTCTATCCACAGTCTGTGTGTGTGTACCTGGATGATGATGAGCAGACAGATGCCAGCTCCCATCTCTGAGGGGTCACCGTACATGCCGGTCATCACGTAAACAATAGCTTGCCCAATGGTGATGATCATTCCAAACACTGAAATACGTCAACAATAGCGTGAGACTCACCACATTACCCGTGTTACAAGTCAGCAAAATATAATAGTAGTGTCCGTACATTTCTGTGCTCCGTTGAAGAGGGCTCTGTCTTTGGGCGTGTCCCCAACTTCGATAATTTTAGCTCCAGCAAGAAGCTGCATGATGAGGCCAGAGGTGACAATCGGAGAGATGCCCAGCTCCATCAACGTGCCTGGAAGTAAACACTTACATTAGAGGAGGGCGTGTCCAAGCTGATACTGTCGTGCATTCAAATGCAAACAAACTAGAGGTACAGTATGGTCGACATCTACCTCGATTTGAGGCCAGAATCACTCTCATCCAGTAGAAGGGATCTGCAGAGTCTGAGGACATGATGCCAAAGAGGGGGATCTAGAAGAACAGCATCATGCATTTCTGTTATGCATGAATTGGTATTAACTTCAACACACAATTCTGTAATGAGACCACTCAAGACTAATTGATATATAACAGTGATTCTCAAACTGTGGTACGTGTACAAAGCTCCATCTAGTGGTACAACAAAGAATAACTATCCAAACACATTGTTATTGTTCATCCATCCATTTTCTACAGCTTGTCCCTTTCAGGGGTCGCGGGGGGTGCTGGAGCCTATCTCAGTTGCATTCCCCTCAATTCCCCTCCAATAAACGGATTAACTCGCTGGACTATAAAGACAATATAACATACATCCATAAACATGGATGCTTATGCAAAAGTGCAATATATTTATCTGTACAGTAATCTATATCTGCACCTTCTTTTGTAAATGCAAACACTCTGCACTTTATTGCTCTTTTATCCTTCACTACCAAAAGCTAATGCAACTAAATTGTGTTCTTATCTGTACTGTAAAGTTCAAATTTGAATGACAATAAAGGAAGTCTGTCTCTCTAAGGCAGTGTTTTTCAACCTTTTTTGAGCCGAGGCACATTTTTTTCATTGAAAAAATCCAAAGGCACACCACCAGCAGAAATCATTAAAATATGAAACTCAATATTGACAATAAAAAGTCGTCGGATATGATTTTAAAGCATAACTAAGCATGCAACACTATAGCTCTTGTCTCAAAGTAGGTGTACTGTCACCACCTGTCACATCACACCCTGACTTATTTGGACTTTTTTGCTGTTTTCTTATGTGTAGTGTTTTAGTTCTTGTCTTGCGCTCCTATTTTGGTGGCTTTTCCTGTTTTGTTGGTATTTTCCTGTAGCAGTTTCATGTCTTCCTTTAAGCGATATTCCCCGCGCCTGCTTTGTTTTAGCAATCAAGAATATTGCAGTTGTTTGTATCCTTCTTTGTGGGGACATTGTTGATTGTCATGTTCGGATGTACTTTGTGGACGCCGTCTACTCCACACGCTGTAAGTCTTTGCTGTCGTCCAGCATTCTGTTTTTCTTCACTTTGTCGCCAGTTCAGTTGTAGTTTCGTTCTGCATAGCCTTCCCTAAGCTTCAATGCCCTTTTTTTAGGGGCACTCACCTTTTGTTTATTTTTCAAGTTTATTATTCTTCGGTCAATCGTCAACAAAATAAACAAACAGTTGTACATTCATAAATTGAAAATGAAAATGTTGCAGACCGAAAGGGTTTAGGCTGAAGTTGAACACTTATTGCGCCTAACCCTATAAACAATGTCAAGTACAAAATAAACTTCCGAAAATTATCAAATGTCCTTTGTACAACATATTATAAATACACATTATACATAACAAACACAGTTCAATTATATACACAGTAAAGGCATGTGAAATATCCTTGTAGACATGTTAAACCTTTGTACCAATTTATATACTATATACAAACAATTGTACTTCCATTATTATTTATAACCCACATTTAGTATTTGAATTAACATTGATCATAGTATTAACTACTGTGTTGATTCAAGAGTGATATATTTTTCAAGACATTAGTCTTAAAGTGTTTTTTTTTAATGTGTGAATAGAAGTTTAAGCATTTGCCGCCTTTTTACCTGCACACTGCCTCCCACTGTCATCTGAAAAATTGTGACCACGATTAGCTACCTGCTGCCACCTACTGATATGGAAGAGTATTACACGGTTACTCTGCCGACACTCAACAACAACACATCATTTGCAGACTATAATTACTGGTTTGCAAAAAAATGTATACCCCAAATAGGTGAAATGAGATAATCTCCCACGGCACACCAGACTGTATCTCACGGCACACTAGTGTGCCGCGGCACAGTGGTTGAAAAACACTGCTCTAAGGTATGTCCTGAGCTGAGGTCATGAAGCTACCTACTGTTTTATATGGGTCTCCATTTATTTTATTTATATGGCTATGTCTACACTAAGGCGGATAACTCCTTACACGAATAATTATTTAGCCTAAGCCCTGTTTCAGCCACACTAAACCATCGTTTAAGGTAACCTTCCTTGGAGAATTTTTTACACGGATAAGTGTGCTGTGTATTTCTTGAATCTCCAGCTCTTAGCTTTGTATGGAGTCATTGATCGTTTACAAACTGAGTTCGGAGAGGAAGTGAAGTCAGAAAAACCGTGCCCCACACAGGAAGTGACATCAGAAAGAACACGCCACAGCCAGCTTCATAACAATCGGAGTTAACCACTGGAAAGATGGAGGCGAGTCATCCAGACATGCCCGTGTTTCTCATTCTTCTACATGTACAGACGCTTGCGGAAATCACACATGAATACCTTAAGAGAAGAAAACGCGCGATTGCAGCTATTTTGGACACAACACTTCTCAGACGGCAAGAGAACTTTCGGATGTCCAGGTCAGCTGTGATTCTACTTACCGAAAAACATTGTCCATTTGTTGGAGAGACAACAAAAATGTGGGCTCCCGTGGATGTGATAAAAAAAGATAGCATGTGCTTTGTATTACCTGGCCTCAACATCTAGGTCCGGAGTATATAAAGTCACCAAAAACGAATGGACAATGAAGGTGAAGGCAAAAAAGTGAGGAGTGTCCTGACCAGATATCTAGATCCCTAGTTTTATTGATGTAAACTGTTCTTTATCACATTGTTTATATGTCTAATAAAGATTTGAGGGGGGTGTCTTAAACGACCATTGTGTGTTTGTTGACAAGGATAAGGTTAGGTGGGATCTACTCTGGATAACCTTAGTGTAAACGGGGCCTTTTCGGCCTTTTGTGGACCTTGCTGTATCGCACCAACAAGTCACAACAACTCACCTGGCAGCAAACCAAGAAGATGAAGAGAGTGATGGCTGTCCATAGAACCTTCTCTCTGAACTGGATCTGAAACCGAAATCATCATGACAGGTTGAACAGCATGTCGTCAGAAGACTTGTTGATTACTCCAGTAAATTCACACGTACCTTTCTTTCAGGTTTTTGGATTTCTGGCAAAACTGCACAGAATGGCTTTATCACTTCCAAGAATTTGACTGAAATGAAGCAAAGTAGAACATTTCAGTGTTTTTCACAAATGGTTTGAAGAATCCGTGAGACGTGGCAATGGACTGAAGGGCGGACTCTGACTGCCACACATGGACGTCAAAGATACAATGTGTAAAAAAAAAAAAAGTTAAAACTATGCAATATGACAGTCAGATGATTGTCGTTTTTGTTGTCAAGAGTCTGAATCCACCTTGCATTTGTTTTGGTATTGTCATATTGTGTCTTCGTTTTGAGTGGAAGTTGAAAAAATGTGGTTAAGGATTGGTTTGTTTACGAAGCTTGATGTGGTTTCTGTTACTTAGGGAGAGTTCACTGACAGTCATGATTTAGTCCATTTAATTATAGTACTCTGTAAAAGGTTTATTTTTAAGGCCAAAAATAGATATTCACTTAGTATTACTTTCTTTAAAACATTTATTCAGCATTTTTTAACTTTAGAAAGTTATATGGTTGAAACAGATAATGAAGCCAAAAAACACAGTAGATGGGAAGTTATCAAATGCTTATTCCCTAATTTAAGTGTACATAAATGAAGGTGTGTGTTGCTGAGGCCGACCTGGACATAATCTGGACTGGACCTGGTTTTAAGAACCCTTTAAACAGCTTAATCTTATACAGTTTAAGGTTGTCCATCGCATATATTTTACTAACGCTAAACTCTCCAAAATGTATGCCAATATTGCAGATACATGTAATCGCTGTCAATTGATTCCTGCAAACATGACACACATGTTCTGGTCCTGTCCCTGTCTGAAAGCCTACTGGACTAATATTTTTAAACATCTTGCAGATGCACTAAATTTTAAATTGACGCCTTGTGCAGAAATGACTATTTTTGGAATTCCACCAAACTATCAAAAATTAAGCAGACTTTTAGGGATAGTATGGCCTTTGCATCATTAATAGCTCAAAGAAGGATCTTATTGGAGTGGAAATCACAGTTTACCCCCAAGGTCTCCTTAGAGAAATTTAAATATAATCTGAGGGGTACACCAAAACAATGACTTGACCTGGGGCTGCATAATTATTTACATAGCTAAATTAAAGACACTATAGGATAAATGTGACACTCACTGTTGACAATTTTCCTTTTACTCAGTTATTGTGATTTTCTATATGCTTGTGGTGAAGAGGAAGGCAGTACATTGCTACCCACTGTGACTGAAATGTAGGACGGGAGGTGGGAGGGGGTGTTATTATTTGACTTTTATTATTTTTCTGGGGTTTTTTTGTATTTATTTTTTGGGGGGAAGGACCAAAAAAAAGTGTATGTTTTATCTATCAAATGAATAAATAAATACTATTAAAAAAAATAACCTTTTAAACAATCTAATTCAGTGGTTCTTAACCTGGGTTCGTTCGAACCCAAGGGGTTCGGTGAGTCAGGCTCAGGGGTTCGGCGGAGGTCAAGACACACCCGACTCATCGTGTAAATAAAAACTTCTCCCTATCGGCGTATTACGGATACGGCAACAGCAGAAGTCACACTGATTTGCAGGTGTGTAATTTGTTGTGAGTTTATGCACTGTGTTGGTTTTGTTCTTTGTCAAGGTGATGTTCATGCATGGTTCATTTTGTGCACCAGTAAAAAAACATGTTAACACTTTAGTATGGGGAACATATTCACCATTAATTAGTTGCTTATTAACAAATGCAATTAGTAACATATTGGCTCTTAACTAGTCATTATTAAGTACTTATTAATGCCTTATTCGGCATAGCCTTATTATAACCCTAACCCTCGAACCCTGGCCCTAACCCTAACCAAATAACTCTAAATTAAGTCTTTGTTACTTAGAATATGTTCCCCATACTAAAGTGTTACCAAAAACATATAACTTTGTCTTGAATTTGAAAAAAAAACATTTTATTTTTCACTAAAGAAGGGTTTGGTGAATGCGCATATGAAACTGGTGGGGTTCGGTAACTCCAACAAGGTTAAGAACCACTGATCTAATTTCATTGACAACCTGGTCTGGTGAAGATAATGCCCTTTATTTAAAAAATAAATAAATAAACATTGTCTTGAACAAAAAATAAACTAAAATAAAATAAAATTAATAAAATTATTTAATTAAATTAAATATTAATATTTGGCCCTGTGATGAGGTGGCGACTTCACGGACTGTATCCCTTGCAGACTGTATTGATATATATTGTAGGAACCAGAATATTAATAACAAGAAGGAAACAACCCTTTTGGGTGAATGAGTGAGAATGTGTGTAAGGAGGGGGGGGGGGTTTGGTTGGGTTGTAGGGCTGCAACAACTAATCGATTAAAATCGATTATAAAAATAGTTGGCGATTAATTTAGTCATCGATTCGTTGGATATATGCTATGCGCAGAGGCAATTTATTTATTTATTTTTAATAAACCTTTATTTATAAACTGCAACATGTACAAACAGCTGAGAAACAATAATCAAAATAAGTACGGTGCCAGTATGCTGTTTTTTCCCCCAATAAAATACTGGAAAGGATAGAAATGTAGTTTGTCCCTTTTATCCGATTATTAATCGATTAATCGAAGTAATAATCGACAGATTAATCTATTATCAAATTAATCGTTAGTTGCAGCCCTATTGGGTTGGTCCACTAATTGTAAGTGTATCTTGTGTTGTTTATGTTGATTTAATAAATGTTTTTGTTCAAGAAAATGTTTTATTTTATTTTAATTGTTTTAAATAAAGGGCATTATCTTTCTGTGTGGAGTTTGCATGTTCTCCCCGTGACTGCGTGGGTTCCCTCCGGGTACTCCAGCTTCCTCCCACCTCCAAAGACATGCACCTGGGGATAGGTTGATTGGCAACACTAAAATTGGCCTTAGTGTGTGAATGTGAGTGTGAATGTTGTCTGTCTATCTGTGTTGGCCCTGCGATGAGGTGGCGACTTGTCCAGGGTGTACCCCGCCTTCCTCCCGATTGTAGCTGAGATAGGCTCCAGCGCCCCCGCGACCCCGAAGGGAATAAGCGGTAGAAAATGGATGGATGGATGGATCTTCACCAGACCAGGTTGTCAATGAAATTATATTGTTTAAAGGGTTCTTTTTAAAAAAAATAGTATTTATTTATTTACTTGTTAGGTAAAACAGACACTTTTTTTGTCTCTCCCCCCAAAAAAAGAAATACAAAAAACCTGCAGAAAAATAATAAAAGTAAAATAATGACACCCCCTCCCACCTCCCGTCCTACATTTCAGTCACAGTGGGTAGCAATGTACTGCCTTCCTCTTCACCACAAGCATATAGAAAATCACAATAACTGAGTAAAAGGGGGAAGAAAAAAAAGGAAACAACAAAAATAAAAATCACAAACATACAGAGAAGTGTCACTGAATAAAAAAACAACAACAGAGTTGGGGTAAGTGAAAAGGTTCATTGTCAACAGTGAGTGTCACATTTATATAAATAATTATGCAGCCCAAGGTCAAGTCAAATTGTTTTGGTGTACCCCTCAGATTATATTTAAATTTTTCTAAATCTATTCTGTGTTATGGGTTTTATGTTGCACGATTGCACCAAGAAAACAATCTTAGTTTGTGAACCCGTTCTCAAACAATGGCAATAAAAAAGTATTCTGATTCTAATAATAATAAACAATAAAAGATACAAAATGTAATTATTTTCCACAATTAATTTGATAGCTGCACCTTGACATGGTTTATAACACACTTATGATGTGTATGCTTCCAGCGATTAGCGAACAAGCCTGAATAAGAAGATAACCTCTCTGGGTGTTAAGCGTCGTCATCACTTCACTCTCAGTGTAATTCAATGAGTGGCTAACAAGTTAGCTACAATGTTCTCCTAAAAACAAAATGACAATATTCAGGACTAAATGTCACCATTATACAATTGTTTGGTGAAACGGTTGAAAATAACCACCCTATAACAGCATTTTATGGCAAATATTTAAAAAAAGACGAGAAGCTGCTAGCTTACAACGGAAGCTAACATGCTAACGATGTAGCAATGCTACATTAAGAACGCCCCAGGTTATGTAAACAAAAACACGAATGTAGTTATTTTATTTGAACCAAAGAGAAGATACTCACTGCCCATGATGATGTCCTAAATGTCCACCTGAGCTCTCTTGTGCTGAAACAACCCGACGCTCGATCAATGTGCGGCTAAACTGTAGACGCCCCGGGTCAGGTAGCAGACAATGTTGCCAGATGGAAAATGACCAATTATCGTACCAGACGCTTAAAATGATCGCATTTTGAGGAACATAACGGTCATTTTCGTGAACATCTGAAAACATTACAACAAACCTCGTTTAGTAATCAAATTAACTAACATAACTGGTGTTAAGAAGCCGCCACTGGCATAAGAGCGCATTCGTCTGACTGTAAAGTGGCATCTGAGACATTACACGCAGGCGCAGTGCAGGATGTATCCTGTTTGTGTTCGCTAATAACCATGTTCGCACGCTTTATGTGCTTTAAAAAAAATTAATCATCATAAATCGTATGGAGGGTGAAATTATATCACAAATTTTAATGTTTATCGTACGTCTGGCAACGCGCAGCCAAACAGACGCGTCACCACTACCCACGTGACACAAGCCTCTTAAAGGGCCAGTACATTTCTCCTGCTCAGCAAGCTAGTGTATAATAGAATAGAATATATCTTTATTGCCCTAGTGTGTGAATGTTGTCTGTCTATCTGTGTTGGCCCTGCGATGAGGTGGTGTCACGCCAAATTTCTTCCCCCATTTACTTCCTGGGCTGCGTCCAATAAAATCGCAAAGTTGGGGGTCCTTAACCTGCACGCGACTGTCCTGTTTCGCGCCTGTACAAAAAAAAACCAATAATCGATTTCTTCAGATCCCAGCAGCTGTCAAAGACAGCGACGGGCAGTCAAAGCCGAAGTGCTATCGATCGCTGTCAATGACGTAAGAGGAAACATGACCACGGAAGTAAATGCGGGAGGGAAGGTTTTTGTAGAGGGAAGAAATTTGGCGTGAAAGCGGCGACTTGTCCAGAGTGTACCCCGCCTTCCGCCCGATTGTAGCTGAGATAGGCTCCAGCACCCCCCGCGATCCCGAAGGGAATAAGCGGTAGAAAAATGGATGGATGGATGGATGTCATTGTACAACGAAATTGCAAGCAAACTCATTTAGTGCAAATGTTAGTTTTTTTTAATGTATTTATTTGTATCTATTTATCTTAGTAAAAGAAGGGCATCTCTATCCTCCTTCAAAACCACACTAAAAGAACACCTCCAGGCAACTTCAACCCTAAACTAACACCCTCCCCCTTCCACATCCCACCTCCCCGGATTGTAAATAATCAAATGTAAATAATCAAATGTAGATACTTGTTCTTATGCTTTCTGATCTCTCTCTCTATGTCCACTACTTGCTGTACATATCCTACCAAGTCAGTCCTACACTGTTCCATTGTACATTTCTCTGATGATGCAATTGTTGATGACTGAAGTGTTGATATCAACCAAACCTAAAAATCCCACACCCCGGATTGTAAATAATTCAATGTATATACTCTGATGATTATCTTGTGTGACGACTGTATTATGATGATAGTATATATCTGTACCATGAATCGATTTAAGTGGACCCCGACTTAAACAAGTTGAAAAACTTATTCGGGTGTAACCATTTAGTGGTCAATTGTACGGAATATGTACTGTACTGTGCAATCTACTAATAAAAGTTTCAATCAATCAAAACCAATGTTCTTATGTTTTTAATGTGTCATCTATGAATTTGCACTAAATGAGTTTGCTTGCAATTTCGTTGTACAATGTACAATAAAGAGCTATTCTTTTATCGCATATAATTATTGTACATTCATAAGATACACTACAAAAGTACAAAACCCAAAACCAGCGAAGTTGGGACGTTGTGTAATTCGAAAATAAAAACAGAATACAATGATTTGCAAATCCTTTTTTAACTTATATTTAATTGAATAGACTGCAAAGACAAGGTATTTAATGTTCGAACTGGAAAACTTTATTTTTTGCAAATATTAGCTCATTTGGAATTTGATGCCTGCAACTGGCACAAGTGGCAAAAAAGACTGAGAAAGTTGAGGAATGATCATCCAACACTTATTTGGAACACCCCACAGGTGAACAGGCTAATTGGGAACAGGTGGGTGCCATGATTGGGTATAAAAGCAGCTTCCATGAAATGCTCAGTCATTCACAAACAAGGATGGGGCGAGGGTCACCACTTTGTCAACGAATGCGTGGGCAAATTGTCCAACAGTTTAAGAACAACATTTCTCAACGAGCTATAGCAAGGAATTTAGGGATTTCACCATCTACGGCAGGGGTCACCAACCTTTTTGAAACCAAGAGCTACTTCTTGGGTAGTGATTAATGCGAAGGGCTACAAGTTTGATACACACTTAAATAAATTGCCAGAAATAGCCAATTTGCTCAATTTACCTTTAACTCTATGTTATTATTAATAATTAATGATAATTACACTTAATTGAACGGTTTAAAAGAGGAGAAAACACGAAAAAAATGACAATTAAATTTTGAAACATAGTTTATCTTCAATTTCGACTCTTTAAAATTCAAAATTCAACCGAAAAAAAGAAGAGAAAAACTAGCTAATTCGAATCTTTTTGAAAAAAATTTAAAAATAATTTATGGAACATCATTAGTAATTTTTTCTGATTAAGATTAATTTTAGAATTTTGATGACATGTTTTAAATAGGTTAAAGTCCAATCTACACTTTGTTAGAATATATAACAAATTGGACGAAGCTATATTTTTAACAAAGACAAATCATTATTTCTTCTAGATTTTCCAGAACAAAAATTTTAAAATAAATTCAAAAGATTTTGAAATAAGATTTAAATGTGATTTTACAGATTTTCTAGATTTGCCAGAATATTTTTTTTGAATTTTAATCATAAGTTTGAAGAAATATTTCACAAATATTCTTCGTCAAAAAAACAGAAGCTAAAATGAAGAATTAAATTAAAATGTATTTATTATTCTTTACAATAAAAAAAATAAATGTACTTGAACGTTGATTTAAATTGTCAGGAAAGAAGAGGAAGGAATTTAAAAGGTAAAAAGGTATATGTGTTTAAAAATCCTAAAATCATTTTTAAGGTTGTATTTTTTCTCTAAAATTGTCTTTCTGAAAGTTATAAGAAGCAAAGTAAAAAAATTAATGAATTTAAACAAGTGAAGACCAAGTCTTTAAAATATTTTCTTGGATTTTCAAATTCTATTTGAGTTTTGTCTCTCTTAGAATTAAAAATGTCGGGCAAAGCGAGACCAGCTTGCTAGTAAATAAATAAGATTTAAAAAAATAGAGGCAGCTCACTGGTGAGTGCTGCTATTTGAGCTATTTTTAGAACAGGCCAGCGGGCTACTCATCTGGTCCTTACGGGTTACCTGGTGCCCGCGGGCACCGCGTTGGTGACCCCTGATCTACGGTCTGTAATATCATCAAAAGGGTTCAGAGAATCTGGAGAAATTGTTTATTAGTTATTTTTTATTGAATGGATCCCCATTAGCTGACGCCAAGGCGACTGCTAGTCTTCCTGGGGTCCATATAGGAGCATACAAAATTAAAATACAAAGAATACATGGATTACCAGACATTATACAATGGAAAAATACAACATAAGATAAAAAGCTAGTTAAAACCAGTATTAAAAATTCACGTCATGTGGGCAGCTGCAATAGGTGTATCTTCAAAGATGTCTTGAATGACAATTTACTTTGTGAGAAATTAATGTGAGCTGGCAACCGATTCCAGAATGATGTACATCTATACATGTCTGTATGTTTGAGGAGATTGGTCCTGGGAACAGGAAGTGCCAAATAGCCATTGCTGGCATTCCTAGTGTCATGAATATGTGTATTAGTTGATTTTAAAAACTGTTTGTAAAAGTAATCTGGTGATTGATCTGAAATGATAGTTCTAAAGAACATAAGGAGACTACAATGCATCTTTTGTTCAACAGACAACCAGGACAGGCGTGAATGCATAAATAAAATATTAGTGCGCAAGGAACATTTAAGTAGCAGTCTAGCCGCTCTGTTCTGAACAAGTTGCAGTTTGTTCAGGTCAGACTGAGTTGTAGCGGACCATATTATAGGACAGTAATGGAGATGACAGAAAACCAAGGACTGTATGACTTGACCCATTGTTGAGGATGTCAAGAAGGTGGAGCACTTCCTGACCATGCCTGAACCTCTTCCCATTTTCATTGAAATACCGTCAATATGATCGGACCATGACAGTTGACTGTCTGGTAGCACACCAAGAAGTTTTACTTTTTTGACCTGCTCAATAGGTATGTCTGACATTGAAATATGAAGCTGTGGGTCATCAACAAGCATATGCCTGGATCCAAAAAGAATGCTTTTTGTTTTGTCAATATTCACAACAAGTTTACTATCATTCACCCAGCGTGACACTCTCTCCAGGTCCTGAGTTAAGTTATTTTCTAGGTCATTTAAGGTAGAGGCAGTACTGTATAGAGTTGTGTCATCTGCATACATAACCATATTGGTGTAAGAAATCACTGCACGTAAGCGATGATATTACGAACATCCGATCCCTGAGGCGGTACTGCATCAAAAAGCGACATCAGTATGTAAAGGATATCACCACATGGGCTCAGGAACACTTCAGAAAACCACTGTCAGTAACTACAGTTAATCGCTACATCTGTAAGTGCAAGTTAAAACTCTACTATGCAAAGCCAAAGCAATTTATCAACAACACCCAGAAACGCCGCCGGCTTCGTTGGGCCCGAGCTCATCTAAGATGGACTGATGCGCAGTGGAAAAGTGTTCTGTGGTCTGATAAGTCCACATTTCAAATTGTTTTTGGAAACTGTGGACGTCGTGTCCTCCAGCCCAAAGAGGAAAAGAACCATCCGGATTGTTATAGGCGCAAAGTTCAAAAGCCAGCATCTGCTTATTTCAGCAAGACAATGCCAAGCCACGTGTTATAACAGCGTGGCTTCATAATAAAAGAGTTTGGGTACTAGACTGGCCTGCCTGTAGTCCAGACCTGTCTCCCACTGAAAATGTGTGGCGCAATATGAAGCGTAAAATACCACAGCGGAGACCCCCGGACTGTTGAACAACTTAAGCTGTACATCAAGCAAGAATGGGAAAGAATTCCAACTGAAAAGCTTCAAAAATTGGTCTCCTCAGTTCCCAAACGTTTACTGAGTGTTGTTAAAAGGAAAGGCCATGTAACACAGTGGTAAAAATGCCCCTGTGCCAACTTGTTTGCAATGTGTTGCTGCCATTAAATTCTAAGTTTATGATTATTTCCACAAAAAAAATAAAGTTTCTCAGTTCGAACATTAAATATCTTGTCTTTGCAGTCTATTCAATTGAATATAAATTGAAAAGAATTTGCAAATCATTGTATTGTTTTTATTTACGATTTACACAACGTGCCAACTTCACTGGTTTTGGGTTTTGTACATACAGTTAATGCAATGCAACATGTATCAACGGCGAGCCTCAGTCTGGTAATTAAATAAAAAATATAAAACAATGACACATTACAGTCAGCTCATCTATGAATCTCAAACAAAATCAAAAGGAATTTACTTGGACTTACTACCCATTGTACCTTATATCCTATTTATTTCTTTTTACACCCCCACATCACCAGAAAAGCCAGTAGAGGGCAGCAGATGACTGAATTAATCTCAATGGCGTAGCCAGCATGTTATTGTTTATAGTTGACTCCCTAGCCATGGATATTAGGTTGAACTTCAGAAGGCTATGCAAACCAAAACAAGTATCTTCTCAAAGGCAAAGGCCAGTACTATAAGAAGTTAAACTTGGATATAATTCAAGAGGCCCTGATGTACTTTCTTTATTTCCTCCCTTCTTAGACTTAGACTTAGACTTAGACTTAGACAAACTTTAATGATCCACAAGGGAAATTGTTCAACACAGTAGCTCAGTTACAATGATGGAAAGGACAATGCAGGTATAAATAGACTAATATAGCTATAAAAAATCTAACATATATACGAATATATACATATGTGTACAGAGTAATTTGTATACAGATATATTATATTATGTCTATAACATATATACAATATAAACCAATCACCATGTACAATATTACAGTCTATATGACAGCAGCAGCATAAAATGGAGAGTAGGTCCAGCAGGAAATAGAAAATAGACATTATAAACAAAGAGAAGTAGCTAACATGTCAGGTGTCAGGTAATAGGCAGATGTCATCTATTGCTGTATGGCGAGTGATTATACAGCTGGATGGAGTGTGGAATGAAGGAGTTCTTGAATCGCACAGTGCGGGAAGGAAGTTGAAGGAGCCTGTTGGAGTATGAACTCCGCTGTCCCTTAATTCTTAATTCTGCTTGGGGATGCCAGTCCATCAGCAAGACACGTGTTTTTAGGATCCTCATAATGTCGGAAATCTACTTCACAATGTCACTTCTTGGAATCCATCTTTTTCACTCGATGAACCGCAGTTCTGCGGTTGCCGGCAGCACTCATGCAGCACCAGCTCATGACGCAACCATCACCATGTTTGACTGTATAGGCAACTGGTAAATCTGTACAAGCTAACTCCCGTATCCAAATATTATGTCTGTAGTAGTGTTGTCTCGATACCAATATTTTGGTACCGGTATTATTTCGATACATTTCGGTACTTTTCTAAATAAAGGGACCACTAAAAATTGCATTATTGGCTTTATTTTTTACAAACAATCTTAGGGTACATTAAACATATGTTTCTTATTGCAAGTTTGTCCTTAAATAAAATAGTGAACATTCAAGACAACTTGTCTTTTAGTAGTAAGTAAGCAAACGAAGGCTCCTAATTAGTCTGCTGACATATGCAGTAACTTATTGTGTCTTTTTCCATTCTATTATTTTGTCAAAATTATTAAGGACAAGTGGTAGAAAATTAATTATTAATCTACTGTTTTATATTTACATTTTTTATCCTGTAAAGCGTCTTTGAGTACTCTGAAAAGCGCTATACCAAATAAAATGTATTATTTATTATTATTACTTGTTAATATCTGCTTACTTTCTCTTTTAACAAGTTCTATCTACACTTCTGTTAACATGTAATAATATGTTAAAATTTAATAATCACTTATTCTTCTGTTGTTTAATACTTTACATTAGTTTTGGATGATACCACAAATGTGGATATTAATTCGATACCAGGTCGTTACAGGATCATACATTGGTCATATTCAAAGTCCTCATGTGTCCAGGGACATATTTCCTGAGTTTATAAACATAATATACATTAAAAAAAAAACGAAACAAGATGTGATGCCAAAAAATATTGACGTAATCATAGTAGTATTGACTAGATACGCTCCTGTACTTGGTATCATTACAGTGGATGTTAGGTGTAGATCCACCAATGGCGTTTGTTTACATTTTGACACCGGTCAGCTACGGTGTGTAGAGAAGCATGTATAGCGGACCGGTACTTTTCAGAGGCGGTATAGTACCGATTATGATTCATTAGTATCGCGATACTATACTAATACCGGTATACCGTACAACCCTAGTCTGTAGTATTGTCACTTGGAAAGATGTATTGTAATACAAATGGTTGCCAGGAGCGTAGGGTAAATGTTAAACCTAAGGCATTCAGGAAGCTTAATGGAGTGTTGCCGAAAACAAAAGGCTGCTGTAACTTGTTTGGTTGTGATCCCG
Organism: Entelurus aequoreus; assembly: GCF_033978785.1. NCBI lineage: Eukaryota > Metazoa > Chordata > Actinopteri > Syngnathiformes > Syngnathidae > Entelurus > Entelurus aequoreus. The sequence continues at coordinate 27,718,069 of NC_084756.1, read as the reverse complement.
CGACAACTGAGTAATCCTTTTCCAGATGACTCAGTTCTCCTCGCTTATCATCTTTAATATGTGGCCAGAAGAAAAGAAGCCTTTAAGGAGGGGTCCACTTGTAAGTGTAGGCTGATTATTATTTAAAAATAATAATTTCCTGCATTACAATACTGTAAATGTATTTCAAAGAATGACGCATATAGTGCCAGTTCCACTCCTAGTTTTCCAGGAAGTATATTATTGTCAATTGTGCTGACTGCAGCAGAATCAGTAAAATTTAATAATCCCAAAAACATTTGTTTTTGTCTGTGACATATTCTAGGAAAATATAGACCTGCTATGCAAAACACAAATGTCCACTGTTCTCAGGAGGTTTTATGAGTCTGTAACCGTGTATCACTGTAAGGCAGGGGTGTCAAAGTCAAGGCCCGCGGGCCGGATCTGGCCCGCTGGATGTTTTCACCTCTCCTTCGGGTCAAAGTCAAGTTCAACTCCTCAGATATACAATACAAAGCATCCGACTAAATACCTTGAAATGTTTTATTTAAATCATATTTAAACGTATTGTTCCTGAAATGCTCATGACACTTGCTTTGTGTTGGCACACTGTGTAATTTTGACTTTGCTTCAAAAAAATTCCATTAGCTCCTATGTGTCAAAGTCAAGGCCCGCGAATGAATGATCTATGGCCCCCGGGATGATATTTGATTAGTATTAGAACCGGCCTGCAGGCCACAGCCACCTGCTGCTGTTTTGCACGCACCAATACTCCATCAGTGTTGGTGCTAGGAATTTTCAAAATGGGGTCCCAGGGACCCCATCAAGTCATACAAATGGGGTCCCACAGTACATTTTTGCGGTCCCACTTTTTTGTCACCTGTTATATCTCACATTCTATATTGTGTTTTGGAAAAAGGTTGTAATTAGAGATGTCCGATATCGGTCTGCCGATATTATCGGCCGATAAATGCGTTAAAATGTAATATCGAAAATTATCGGTATCTGTTTTTTATTATCAGTATCGTTTTTTTTGTTTTTTTTAATTAAATCCACATAAAAAACACAAGATACACCTACAATTAGTGCACCAACCCAAAAAACCTCCCTCCCCCATTTACACTCATTCACACAAAAGGGTTGTTTCTTTCTGTTATTAATATTCTGGTTCCTACATTATATATCAATATATATCAATACAGTCTGCAAGGGATACAGTCCGTAAGCACACATGCTGCTGGTCCACTAATAGTACTAACCTTTAACAGTTAATTTTACAAATTTTCATTAATTACTAGTTTCTATGTAACTGTTTTTATATTGTTTTACTTTCTTTTTTATTCAAGAAAATGTTTTTAATTTATTTATCTTATTTTATTTGAGGAATTTTTTTAAAAAGTACCTTATCTTCACCATACCTGGTTGTCCAAATTAGGCATAATAATGTGTTAAATCCACGACTGTATATATCGGTTGATATCGGTATCGGTTGATATCGGTATCGGTAATTAAAGAGTTGGACAATATCGGCATATCGGATATCGGCAAAAAGCCATTATCGGACATCCCTAGTTGTAATAAACGTTAATTCATAAAAAAATAATACAAAAGAAAACTATTTTTTATGCATATGTAAATGTATTCAGTTATAAACATTCATTCATTTTCTTCTTTCCTTCATGGATCTAAACTTTACCGCTGCCGGTGTTTTTTTCTATATTTTTATTGTAATATTTTCAGAATGTGTTTGTTCTATTTTTGGTCAAAGTAAGACAAAAAAACAACAATCTGAAGTTGTCTTTATTTTTTAGTTTAATGCCATGATTTTAATAGTCCAGCCCGCGTGTGCACAGATTTTCCTCCATGCGGCCCCTGAGCTGAAATGAGTTTGACACCCCTGCTGTAAGGTCACTGTTGGAGTTCCACCGTGTGAAAGTAGCGAGTGTTAGGCAAATGTAGAAACAGTAAATGGTTTAAGTCAGGGGTGTCCAAAGTGTGGCCGCACCTAATTGTTTACCAGCCCACCACACATTCTGGAAATGCTATTGCACAATTTAAAAAAACATTAAAACAAGTGGAATGAGGTGAAATCTAACTAGAAAAAGTTGCAATGTTGACAAAAAGCTGCCATGCAGGCTGTTTTTTTCCCTCTTGTCTATCTTTTTCTTTTTTTGCCATTGCTCAAAAAAAAAAAAAAAATCAATGTTATAATGAATTATTGACCTATTCAAGGCTCCAATTATTTCAAATATTTCGCTTTTAAATGTTTTATGTGGAAAATATTGCATATATGTTGTGTGGTTGCCATACAAAAACATCAACGCTTTATTTGACAAAAAAAACCAACAAAATAATAGTTCAAACGTAAAATCGACCAATATATCTGAAGTTGATCTCGTAACTTAAGTGTTGAAATTTAAATTAAAAAAATTAATAAAAATGTATCACTTTGATCGTGGCACCTTTTGGATCCTAAATATATTTAATGGGGTTTTATTTATCTTTTCACTGTATTTACTCAAAAATAATAATGAATTAATCGATGGTGTACTTCACATCAAACTTTGCTTTCTGAATGTTTTGGGCAGTGGGGGAAATACTGCATATTTCAGTTTTATTATAAAAAACTAAGTTGTCTTTGACAGAAAAGGCATACAACCTTTTTGGTTTTTTTTTTAACTTTATATCAACCTGAAGTTGATATACTCTAGAGATTTACTGTAAGCGTTAAATAAATTAAAAAAAATAATAATTAGACTTGTTTTTAACATTTTAATGACTTAGACCCTTTATGGTCCCCAGGAGCCCTAAAGGTAAAAAACAAACAAAATCCATATATTTTGTTATGGTTTGAAAATGAAAAACATAAAAATGGCCCCCGCATGCTTTCATTTTTCCGTGTGCGGCCCTCAGTGGAAAAAGTTTGGACATCCCTGGTTTAAGTCGTCTGCATTGATTTAAAACAGTTGATTCTCAAACTGTGGTACATGTGCCAAGAGTGGTATGCGCAATCTATCTAGTGGTACGCCAAAAATATTTTAAATAAATATTCAAACTCCGTGTGACTGGTCAAACTGTGTGTAAAGTTACAGTGACAAAATATATCAAATATGCTTGTTAAATAACACCTCTGCCTTGTTTTTAATAAATATTTAAGCTCACTAGGCTACTGTATTTTAATGTTGATCATTATGGTGATAGTTGGAAAGCCAAGTATTTTCTGAGTTGGTACTTGGTGAAAAAAGTTGGAGAACCACTGAATTAAAGGGAAATCAACTTTTTTGGAATTTTATAAAGGTAAAATTAATTGTATATTGTTGAGTTGTAGGAGATGGTCAGAGACAGTCACACTTGCTTACAGGAAGTTGTTTGTTGTGTTGCCCATTTTGTTTATTAGATGAGAGCAGTCCTTAAAGGGGAACTACACTTTTTTAGGAATTTTGCCTATCGTTCACAATCATTATGAAAGGCATGACGAAGGATGTATTTTTCTTAATGCATTCTAACTTGTAAATAAACGTAAATAAAAGTCCGCTTACAACGGAGCCCATGGGAGGTCCTCTATTCCGCCCCTAAAACCCAATAAATAACAATCCAAAGAAGAGCCAACAATACTCCATTTACATTTTGTGACTTGAATATTAACCAAGTATTAGTGATATTGTTATTATAAGTGCTAACGCAGACAAAGTATTTATAGCAGCGCCGTGATCACTAACTTGTGTACCTATGTTGACAGGATCGACTGGTGTGCTGCTTCCTCGCTTCCTTCCTCGATCATAAATAATCCCTCTCACTTTTGTAGGAGGATGAGGACGTATCCCGACAAGTTAGAACACTTTGACAGCCAAATTAGACCCAGTAGTGGCGAAAAAGGCGCTTCTTTCCACCCAACTATTCCTCGCGAAGATTCTGAATCATTCTTCATTTAAACGGGAATATAACAAGATTCTATCAGTCTGCATCCTAATGACAGCAGACCTTGTACAGTAAGTGATGTTTTATTATGTTTGTTGGTTCTCATGAAGTCTGCAGTGAGTAATAATCAGTTCTCTTGTTAAAAATTTAAAAAAAGCGAACATTGTGATGCATATGCTTAAAATGAGCAAAATACGTAAATATTAAATGTTAAAACAGAAAACGACACAGGAGAGAAGGGTGATGCCTTAAATGACCAAGTAAATACAAGGCCAGTATCATTGATACTGTACCAAAATTGAGACTATTTACTTGGACTTTTTCACAATATCTACATGATTCCCTTTAATGACATACAAATGTTTGAGCAAAATAAAGTCAACAATACTACATAAGTAAACCATAGCAAAAACTACTATTGGCTCTCATTTAAGTCCTTTGCTGTTTTTCCCACAAAGCCCTCCTGTATTCAGGATATCCTATTTTTTATTTATGCCACAATGGGGAACTTCCCTGTTTGTTAACAATATATTTGATCAACAGCACAAAAAAACATACACCTGATATCAACAATATCGGTATTTGAATCATGCTTATTAAAATACCCCCCCCCCCCAGTCAGCCGGGAGTGGGCCTCAAGCAGGACATGTTCACACAACACACACCTCACATGACTTGCAGATTCTCATCCACTTGTCAAAACAGGGATGAGTTCATGCGAAGCCAAAATGACATCACCTCAGGTGACTTCAGATGAACTGAAACAGAACATTTATTGCTTTCTTAGCAGTGAAACCTATCAGGCCGACAGCCAGTGGAGCGCGTCTCAGAGTTCAGGGGCCGTACTTATCAAGCTTCTCAGAATTACTCCTAAGAAGTCTGCTAAGAGTTGACTTAAGCGTAAATAAATTCTTTGCTGAAAGCTGCACTTAAAAGTTAGTTATCAAGCGTCTTACTCACACTTTCAGCGAAGTGTAGGACTGAATCTTAAGTGTCACACTCAGAGCTGAATTACGACATTACTATGTGCCGTAAACGCAATTTTAGGTGACGTCATTTCTGTGTCCATAGAAATGACCAATCACGGAAGGGAATCCGTTGTCTAAGAATAAAGAAATATCTTGGAAATATTTAAGTGGACAATGGGAGTGTATATTTTGACCATAAACTACAAAATAATACAAAACAAACTAGTCCCCGCCGGCACTCACGCTACCGCTCCCTCTCTTCTCTTCTCTCGCCCACACACTCACTGACGTCACTCACCTCACGGCCACACACATACGCTACTGTCATAACATTTTCTTTCCAATTCATTAATTAGGCAACTAATTTGAAACTGGTGTGGGTGGCTCTATATATACTAGCCCACTGCAGCCACATGCAGAAATCAACATGGAATCAAAAAGTATTAAATCTGTGACAAAAATAATATCCGCTCTGTCTAAACGATACCGTTTGATCAGCTGCTTGTCATCAAACAAATCCAGGACATCGTTCCGCTCCCTGAATGTTCGCGCACGTCTCTCTCGCCTCAGTGCCATCCTCTGCTGGCAACTCCTAACCACTTAAGACACCTCTGAAGGTCTCTTAAATATCGTGGAGAGTAGGAGTGATTCTTAGACTTAAGAACGTTGATAAAAAGCTTTTATTCTTAAGTTTGAGAGTAGGACTAAATTTCGCAAATTCTCAGGACTTAAGTGTAAAATGGCACTCTAAGAAGCTTGATAAGTACGGCCCCTGATCTACAAAGACAGTGTACTTTGTCTTCTAGGGAACTTCTTGGTGTGTGAACATATCTTTGAAAGAAATTGAGCTGTTTGGCCACAATACCCAGCAATATGTTTGGAGGAGAAAAAGTGAGGCCTTTAGTCCCAGGAACACCATCCTACAGTCAAGCATAGAGGTGGTAGTATTATGCTCTGGGCCTGTTTTGCTGCCAAAGGAACTGGTGCTTTACAGAGAGTAAATGGGACAATGAAAAAGGAGGATTACCTCCAAATTCTTCAGGACAACCTAAAATCATCAGCCCGGAGGTTGGGTCTTGGGCGCAGTTGGGTGTTCCAACAGGACAATGACCCCAAAAGTGGTAAAGGAATGGCTAAATCAGGCTAGAATTAAGGTTTTAGAATGGCCTTCCCAAAGTACTGACTTAAACGTGTGGACAATGCTGAAGAAACAAGTCCATGTCAGAAAACCAACACATTTCGCTGAACTGCACCAATTTTGTCAAGAGGAGTGGTCAAAAATTCGACCAGAAGCTTGTGGATGACTACCAAAAGCGCCTTATTGCAGTGAAACTTGCCAAGGGACATGAAAGCAAATATTAACATTGCTGTATGTATACTTTTGACCCAGCACATTTGGTCACATACTCAGTAGACCCATAATAAATTCATAAAGGAACCAAACTTCATGTTTTTTGTGACAAACAAGTATGTGCTCCAATCACTCTATCACAAAAAAATAAGAGTTGTAGAAATGATTGGAAACTCAAGACAGCCATGACATTATGTTCTTTACAAGTGTATGTACACTTCTGATCGCGACCAGAAGTTTGGGGACACCTTCTCATTTAATGGCTTTCCTTTATTTTCATGACATTGTAGATTGTCACTGAAGGCATCACAACTATGAATGAACACAAGTGGAGTTATGGACTTAACAAAAAAAGGTGAAATAAATAAAAAAAACATGTTTTATATTCTAGTTTCTTCAAAATAGCCACCCTTTGCTCTGATTACTGCTTTGCACACTCTTGGCATTCTCTCAATGAGCTTCAAGACATAGTCACCTGAAATGGTTTTCACTTCACGGGTGTGCTTGAAGCTCATCAAGAGAATGCCAAGAGTGTGCAAAGCAGTAATCAGAGCAAAGAGTGGCTATTTTGAAGAAACTAGAATACAAAACATGTTTTCATGTTTTAAAAGTTGCGAGGGATAAACACTTTTTTAGTGAAAGGAAAATAAGTGTAAAACTGCACTAATATACTTAAAGATGCATCAATAATATTTTTTTAATTGAATTGTAGCTCCTTAATTGTAATCGTAATCGAATCGCGAGGTGCCCAAAGATTCCCAGCTCAAAGTACAACCACACGTTCAGAGTTCTCTTACCCAAGCATTTTAGCTCATCGTCGTCTGCGCAGGTGAAAAGCTGAGGCAGGGGTGTTCAAAGTGTGGTCCCGGGACCATTTGCGGCCCGCAGGTTGTGTTTTGTTGGCCCGCAACTGTAAAAATGTAAGAAAAAAATAATGAAAAGACAATGTAATAAGAACCAAAGGAAATGTCGATTCTAATTCATAATAATAATAACATGCTTTGTCACCTATTACATAAAACATGTCATTAAATACACAGTACAGGCCAAAAGTTTGGACACACCTTCTCATTGATTGATTGATTGATTGATTAAGACTTTTATTAGTAGGTTGCACAGTGAAGTACATATTCCGTACAATTGACCACTAAATGGTAACACCCGAATAAGTTTTTCAACTTGTTTAAGTCGGGGTCCACTTAAATTGATTCATGATACAGATATATACTATCATATATACTATCATCATAATACAGTCATCATTCAATGGGTTTTCTTTATTTCCATGACTATTTACATTGTAGATTGTCACTGAAGGCATCACAACTATGAATGAACACATGTGGAGTTATGTACTTAACAAAAAAAGGTGAAATAGCTGAAAACATGTTTTATATTCTAGTTCCTTCAAAATACCGTAATTTCCGGACTATAAGCCGCACCTGACTATAAGCCGCACCAGCTAAATTTAGGGGAAAATACAGATTGCTCCATATATAAGCCGCACCCGACTATAAGCCGCAGGGTTTTGATGTGTAATTAGCGTAGTATATAGGGGTTCCTGCTACCACGGAGGGGATTGTCGGGACAGAGATGACTGTTTGGGAACGCAAAGCGTCCCATTTATTAACAATAAATCTTTCAATCATTCAATCAAACTTTCACATCTTTGACATGGCGAACAGCATTCGTGCAGAGTACAAATAATACAACGGTGCAAAGTAATACAAAGTGCTCGCCTGTACGTTATCAAAATAACCAGCCTACCGGTATATGAAAAGTCAGTCTTTAATCATTGTGTCATCGTCTTCCTCCTGCGTACTAAAACCACCGAAATCCTCTTCGTCGGTGTCGGAGAAGAACAGGCCGCAAATAAGCCGCACCCTTGTATAAGCCGCAGGGACCAGAACGAGGGGAAAAAGTAGCGGCTTATAGTCCGGAAATTACGGTAGCCACCCTTTGCTCTGATTACTGCTTTGCACACTCTTGGCATTCTCTCGATTAGCTTCAAGAGGTAGTCACCTGAAATGGTTTTCACTTCACAGGTGTCATAGTTTTGATGCCTTCAGTCATGAAAATAAAGAAAACACATTGAAATGAGAAGGTATGTCCAAATTTTTGCCTGTACTGTATACAACGTGTTTTTAGAATTTTTTATTGAAAGAAATATCAAAATGGCCTCCGCATGCTTTGACTTTTCGGTGTGTGGCTCTTGGTGGAAAAAGTGTGGACACCCCTGAGCTAAAGTCAAGCATAACATGGGACAAAATGGTAATTAGCAAGATAGCAATGATTAATTTAGCCCCTAAATGAGGCATCAATATCCACTTAGTTTTTTGAGCTAGTCTGGTTGCTGCTGGTTATGTCGGTACCAGTGACTGATTGATTGATTGATTGAGACTTTTATTAGTAGGTTGCACAGTGAAGTACATATTCCGTACAATTGACCACTAAATGGTAACACCCGAACAAGTTTTTCAACTTGTTTAAGTCGGGGTCCACCTAAATTGATTCATGATACAGATATATACTATCATATATACTATCATCATAATACAGTCATCACACAAGATAATCACATTGAATTATTTACATTATTTACAATCAGGGGTGTGGAGGGGAAGGGGGGTAGGATATGGACAGCAAGTAGTGGACATAGAGAGAGAGAGAGAGAGAGAGAGAGAGAGAGAGAGAGAGAGAGAGAGAGAGAGAGAGAGAGAGAGATCAGAAGGCATAGGAAAAAGTATCTGCATTTGATTGTTTACATTTGATTATTAGCATTATACATTACTAATAAGCAAAGTACTGGAGTTACAGTACCCACACCTGTTTCTACTGTACGTCTTCCTAGGTCAGGGGTCGGCAACCCAAAACGTTGAAAGAGCCATATTGGACCAAAAATACAAAAAACAAATCTGTCTGGAGCCGCAAAAAATGAAAAGCCATATGTAAGTCTTATAATGAAGACAACACATGAAGTAAGTGTCTATATTAGCTATTAGCCTACTGTCAAAATGGCTATGTGTGACAAACACAGGCGGTAAAAGATTTACCTTCCTGGAGTATGGAGAAACACATGTATTGATTGGTATCCTCACTTAAATGCAGCTGACTTAAAAAAGTGCTACGATGGAACACTGATATTTTTATACCAGAATCTGGAATGACACCACAGAACAAACATAAAGGCAAACATTTTGTCTTTAAGGTGCAGCTTTTTGGTGGAAAAAAACTATACCTGTGTTTTGTAAAAAATGAAAAATATTTATAATTTATCAGTGGCGGGCCGTGCATTTCCCACCTAGGCCTTCAGTGTTGTCCGACTTCAAAGATTACCTCTCAAAATACCATAACTGATGTCACAACATGACCATTGCTGGAAAAATACTATACAGAAACACATTTAGGCCCTACTGGGCATTGAATCACATCAACAGCGTACAAAACGGGTTATTTTCTGGCGCATTTAAAAATCAATTAAAACGCATCAGCATTTAAAACATATTTTATGTGGTACTGTCAAAAATTAAAATAGCAAAAAACATATTAAAAGTGATCAAATAAAATATTTTAACTTACAATTTATAGAACCTCATCGACGCTGTATAAGCCAGTGGGCTCGGTTTATTCGAGTGGAGATGGCGAGCATTTCCCGATTTCATCGCCAGAACAGCTGAGCTAGCTTCCGGGGTTGGCCGACATGGTCTCACAAGATGTAGTTTCTCTTTGAATATCCTTCTTTTGAAAATGGCCTTGCAAATATATATCTGCCTTCTAATCAACCCTTTGCTCTCCTTCTCTGCTATCCCGGTCTGTCTACGGTGCAACACTTCCCGCTTCCTGCTAAAGTGAAACTTGTGAACGGATACTCACTTTGGAATGACAAGTGAGTATCCAATCACAGTCTCGTTAACATCTGGCTTCCTAGAGAGGCTATTGTCAACAACTTGTGATCTGATTGGCTATCGCAACTGTCTATCCACTGTGTGTGTTCTCAAATTCATCCGCTAACAACTTGTGATCTGATTGGCTATCGCAACTGTCTATCCACTGTATGTGTTCTCAAATTCATCCGCTAACAACTTGTGATCTGATTGGCTATCGCAACTGTCTATCCACTGTGTGTGTTCTCAAATTCATCCGCTAACAACTTGTGATCTGATTGGCTATCGCAACTGTCTATCAACTGTGTGTGTTCTCAAATTCATCCGCTAACAACTTGTGATCTGATTGGCTATCGCAACTGTCTATCCACTGTGTGTGTTCTCAAATTCATCCGCTAACAACTTGTGATCTGATTGGCTATCGCAACTGTCTATCCACTGTATGTGTTCTCAAATTCATCCGCTAACAACTTGTGATCTGATTGGCTATCGCAACTGTCTATCAACTGTGTGTGTTCTCAAATTCATCCGCTAACAACTTGTGATCTGATTGGCTATCGCAACTGTCTATCAACTGTGTGTGTTCTCAAATTAATCCGCTAACAACTTGTGATCTGATTGGCTATCGCAACTGTCTATCAACTGTGTGTGTTCTCAAATTAATCCGCTAACAACTTGTGATCTGATTGGCTATCGCAACTGTCTATCCACTATATGTGTTCTCAAATTCATCCGCTAACGGTCCCGGTGAGTATCCAATCAACAGGATGCGTAAATTTCACGTTCAACATGAGGCCAGCTAGAAGGCCTTACTGAAGACAACTTGTGATCTGATTGGTTATCGCAACTGTCTATCAACTGTATGTGCCTGCGTTGTTGATTCTGAAGGCCTCAGGCAGATTTGGTACAGCATGGCAACATAAACTAGCTGAATTCTGATTGGATAAAAACTATAACCTAAAAACAACAGCACTGGAAGACATGAAGAGAATATGAATGCTTTTAGATATTTAGGGAAAGTAAATAAAAAAATAATTGTATCTTTAATTATGATCATGATTTCTGGTTATGGTATGCCAACAGAGAAGGCCTTGCTGGCCCTGACGGTCCACCACTGTTATGTATTGGTTAATATAGGAATATTTTGTGCATGTCAACGTAGTCAATGGCGCGTGTAAATCTAGTAGGAACATTTTGTCCTCAACCTCATTCTCGAGGATCAAAGAGCCCTAAATCCTTCTCGCCACACAATCCAGGCTTAGAAAAGCTTAGCACTTCACAATATAAGAAGATGACTTTTTTCAGCATACCCACACTAGGTCAGTGTTTCTCAAACAGATGTGTCGGGGGGGGGGGGAGGGGGCATGAGAGCCAGGGGGACTTCAAGTATTAGCGTCTTTATTCACGCCATATTGGACCAAAAAAAGATCTGTATGGAGCCGCAAAAAATTAAAAGCCTTATATAAGTGTTATAATGAAGGCAACACATGATGTAAGTGTCTATATTAGCTATCAAAGGCTGACGCAAATCTTCGTTGACATAAATGTTGTATTTTAATTTTTATTCTACACATTTTTGCAACATTGGAAATCATTAGTAAAATGGAGGCTACTCAGAAGGTGAGATAACTTCTGGAAATTACTGTCTTAGAATGGCCAAAGGTATAGATGTGTGTGTCCAACTTAAAAGGAAACGGCAGGCTGTCTTCTTCCAATGGATTTAAAACAATATTTGCGAGCTGGGTATGATTTGCTGTGGTCTGTAACAACATGGCACACAAACAACAATCTGAAATGCAGCCAATATTACATACAGATAATGTGTCATGAGACATGCAAATATAAATTATATACAAAGAGGATAAAAGTAAAGGATATTAAATGAGCTCAAATATACCTACAAATGAGGCATAATGATGCAATGTGTACATACAGCTAGCCTAAATTGCATGTTAGCATGGATTAGCTTGCAGTCATGCACTGACCAAATATGCCTGATTAAGCACTCCAACAAGTCAATAACATCAACAAAGCTCACCTTTGTGCATTCACGCACAGCATAAAACTTTTGGTGGACAAAATGAGACAAAGAAGGAGTAGAAGATTTTACATGTCAACTACCTGTTGCGTCACAGTCCACACTATGGTCAGTTCAACAACCACCGAAATTAGTAGGACAAAACGACGTTCGCCAAATAGTCTCATCAGTGAAGCATACACACAAACATATTAAACAGTGGTAGTTCTAACAATTGGGAAAGTTTGTGTCATGTTTGTCCTCAAACAAAAAACATACTAAAACAATTTTTTTTTTCTTTTTTAAAAATGCTCCAGGGAGCCACTACTGGCATCGACCTAACCAGTTCGATGCCAGCGTGTCTGATCTCCTAACTATCAAACTCTGGGACTGATTTACTAAGATCTAAATACCTTGTGCTAAACAGCGTGTGCAGTCTATAAAATAGTGTGTACTATTAGTAGGCGGGTTGCTCCTCGTTTTTTTCAGGGAGTTGGCAAACCATTGACACCATCTGTGGTCTTGTGGTTAGAGTGTCCGCCCTGAGATCGGTAGGTCGTGAGTTCAAACCCCGGCCGGGTCATACCAAAGACTATAAAAATGGGACCCATTACCTCTCTGCTTGGCACTCAGCATCAAGGGTTGGAATTGGGGGTTAAATCACCAAATGATTCCCGGGCGCGGCCACCGCTGCTGCTCACTGCTCCCCTGTGGGGATGGGTCA
>NC_084756.1:27685228-27697728 GCF_033978785.1 Entelurus aequoreus | reverse complement strand
AGATCATCTCCCACGGCACACCAGACAATGTTTTAAACCACCTCTTACTGAGGGTGTTTTAGTGTTATAACTTCACCTTTATCTTTAGTTTTTAAGCCTAAATGCGTCCATTCTCCCTTTTCTGTCTACACACTGTGTCTGCTATTAAGTACTCTGTGTGTGTGCGTTGCCGAACATGCTCCTTTGCTTTTAAAACCAGCAATGTCACAACCTGACAACGGAGCACCGTCATGCCCGTTAAAAAAAATAGGGAAACGGTATTCTTTAGAGGCAGTATACTACCGTTTATGAATCATTAGTACCGATATACCATACAACCCTCGCCGGCTCTATCTAGTGGTAGGCCAAATAATAACTTGATTGTTATAATGTAACTGTTTTATTTTTCTATATTCAAACACAGTGTTACTTTTCAAACTGTGTGTAATGTTACAATAATATTTATATATATATTTTAATGAATACTTAGGCCTACTACGATACTGTATTTTAATGTTGGTCATTATGCTGGTACTTGGGGAGCCAAGTGTTTTCTGAAGTGGTACTTGGTGAAGAAAAGTTTGAGAACCACTGCGTATTTATATTCAAGTCTGTATATAGTTTCTCCAGGTAGCCGATAATAAAAGGCTACATCCACTTGTTGTTTATAATAGTAAGCGACTCATTTTAATTGACAGTAATTTTTTCAAATAAACAAATGACAGACTGAATGACTGAGCACAGCAGAGTGTGCCGCAGCACTTGCATATTACGTACTTACCGAGGCGGAAGAAAAAGTACTTCCTGCGATCGAATCGTGTTTCATTTAGACAAGATTTCAACGATTTAGTGACTTTACACTGTTCCTTGGTAATTATCAAAAGTATCGATATTTTGATTTGAGAATCGATATTAGTGCCTAAAGATCTATTATCGGCGGTATCAATTTTTCAGTATCGATCCGCACATCACTATCAACCGGTCTGTCTGGAAAAAGAGCCAACAGCTTCAAGGCATGTAGAGAATTCTCAGGTTGGCTCTAAACGTCTGTCGGCATGTTGGCGCTGATATCTGATTCATCTGTTGCCACATGTTCATAACTATCACATTTTTAGACGCCCTAAATGAGAGGTTCTGATGCTCACACACACTCCAACGTCAGCAGTTATTCCACATTGGACTTCCATTTTTACACACTCCCTAAGGCAGGGGTGTCAAACTCTGGTCCACGGGCCAAATTTGGCCCGCCGTGTAATTTCATTTGGCCCTTGAGGCAATATCAAATTAACATTAGAGCTGGCCCGCCGGTATTATACACCGCATTCACCGCTAATACTCATACTTGCCAACCCTCCCGATTTCAGTGCCCCTCTCGAAAGTCTCCCGGGGCAACCATTCTCCCGAATTTCTCCCGATTTCCACCCGGACAACAATATTGGGGGCGTGCCTTAAAGGCACTGCCTTTAGCGTCCTCTACAACCTGTCGTCACGTCTGCTTTTCCTCCATACAGACAGCGTGCCGGCCCCTGTCACATGATATATGCGGCTTCTACACACACATAAGTGAATGCAAGGCATACTTGATCAACAGCCATACAGGTCACACTGAGGGTGGCCGCATAAACAACTTTAACACCGTTACAAATATGCGCCACACTGTGAAACCACACCAAACAAGAATGACAAACACATTCCGGGAGAACATCCTCACCGTAACACAACATAAACACAACAAAACAAATACCCAGAACCCCTTGCAGCTCTAACTCTTCCGGGACGCTACAATATACACCCCCCGCTACCACCAAACCCCGCCCACCTGAGCCCCGACATTAATGAACCAGCATCCCAGAAAAGATGCCAGGCATCTGGCTTGGGCACATCAGATTAGATCAGTGTGTCGCAAACTGAGGAGTAAAAAGGCCTGAATGGTTGATTTATTCATTGTTATTTTATTTTCATATTTATTAGCCTGTGGAAAAAGTTAATGTTGATATTTACCTCAGAAGGCTGCAAATAGAAAAGAGGCATTCCTTGTTTTATTTAAATTTCATTTAATATACCATTGATGTTTTTTTGTTTGTTTTTTGAAAGTTGATTTTGCACTATTAAGTTATATAAGCGTTGCTTGTTCCATATTCAGTGTTAAAGCAAATCAGTGTAGCAAACTGAGCAATAAACGTTTTCGTCACAACTTGGTTCTGGGGTTTTGTTTCTCCGGATGGCAACGGAAAATTGGCGCGGGCAAGACGTGTATATAAATACATGATTTAATTTTCACTCTCAAAAAAAAGGAACAAACAAGAAGCGCCCACAGCGGAGGTAAAAACTTGACTATGGAAACAAAAGGCGCGCACAAAGGCGGAAATACAAAACTTGGGTATAACCACAAAACTTGCACAAAGGCAGAAACTATGAACAATAAACCAAAAACACTAACTGTGGCATAAATGAACAAAACTTATTTGGCAAAGAACTGTGACATGACATGAAGCAGAGTGATGAAATAGTGTGAGGTCGCCAGGACGAACGACAGAAACAGACAGATTTAAATAGTGACATGATCAGTGAAAACAGGTGCGTGACTCGAAACGTGAAACAGGTGCGTGACAGGACAGGTGAAAACTAATGAGTTGCTATGGAAACAAACAAACAAGGAAGTGCAACCAGGAACTAAAAAGAGTCCAAAAAACAAACACATGTCCAAAACAAAAACATGAACAGACATGACAGTTTTATTCATGCACTTTCTCTTGCTACTTCAAGGCTTGAATGTTTGATTCATTCATTATTGTTATTTTATTTTCAAATGTATTATTAGCCTGTGGAAAAAGTTTATTTTGATATTTACCTCAGAAGGCTGCAAATAGAAAAGAGGCATTCAATTTTTATTTTTTGAATTATTATTATTATTATTTGAAACTCGATTTTGCATGTCACTATAAAGTTATATAAGCCTTGCTTGTTCAATATTCAATGCAAAACTTGTTTGGGTCCCTGTTAAAAGGTTAATTTGTTCAACCTTGGCCCGCGACTTTGTTCAGTTTTAAATGTTGGCCCACTCTGTATTTGAGTTTGACACCCCTGCTGTATACATACATACTCCTTAAAAGCAGCATGGTAATGAAACGCAGCAATTACGCACAGAGCCGTGTGTATTACTGTAGATATTTGTGTACTTTGATCCTTGCCAAGGCGTTGGCATGATATTGTGAAATTCAGATAGAAAGCCAGCTGTCACATACAGTGAGTAAAAATTTAGTAACTTTAAAAAAATTGGTTTTGCTGTTAAAAGGCTTTCAATCGCAGAAAATGTCCGCCTGTGTTTGCTTTAGGGAGAGAAAAGAAAACACACCTGCTGGTTTGACAACTTGGGAGTGGCAACGAAATATGCAAAAGCGGCATCTGCAGAGAGAACAAAGATACACTTCGATTAAACCTGGCCTTCATTTGCACAATCTAATCTGAAAAACTGCACTGACGCCTGTAATATACACAGGGATGTTGCACCATATCCTAAAGGGCCCCCATGCCATTCTCACCCTTCACACACTTGGTTTGTTTACCTGCACTAAAAACTATCTATTGCATGGATTTGGACCAAATCGGATTTAAAAAAAAAAAAGTACGATGGGATGAACATATCTAGAACATATAGTACCGAGATAAGATGAGAGTCGAGAACGCGAAATGGACATTCACAATGACTTTTATCTCCACGACAATACATCGGTGAAGCTCTTTAGTTACGGAGCTAACGTGATAGCATCAGGCTCAAATGCAGATAGAAACAAAATTAAAAAAAAACATGACTGGAAGGATAGACAGAAGATCAACAATACTATTAAACCATGAACATGTAAATACACGGTTAATAATTTCCAGCTTGGCGAAGCTTAACAATTGAAGCTAACTTAGCTACGGAGCGGCGGCGGGCGTTGTAGCTTTCGACGACACCCCGGCCGCCATCAGAGTCGGCAAGAAACATATATTTCCCCAAAGTTACGTACGTGACATGCACATAGCGACACGCACGTACGGGCAAGCGATCAAATGTTTGGAAGCCAAAGCTGTACTCACGGTAGCGCGTCTGCTATCCAGCTCAAACACAACACAACCTCCTGGTTGTGTTGCTGTAGTCCGCCGCTAATACACCGATCGCACCTACAACTTTCTTCTTTGCAGTCTCCATTGTCCATTAAACAAATTGCAAAAGATTCACCAACACAGATGTCCAGAATACCGTGGAATTGTTCGATGAAAACAGAGCAGTTTGTATGGTGACACATTGGGTACGAATACTTCCGTTGCCGTCGTGACGTCACGCGCATACGTCACCATACATAGACGTTTTCAAGCGGAAGTTTTCGGGAAATTTAAAATGTCACTTTATAAGTTAACCCGGCCGTATTGGCATGTGTTGCAATGTTAAGATTTCATCATTGATATATAAACTGACTGCGTGGTCGGTAGTAGTGGCTTTCAGTAGGCCTTTAAAGGCCTACTGAAATGATTTTTTTTTATTTAAACGGGAATAGCAGATCCATTCTATGTGTCATACTTGATCGTTTCGCGATATTGCCATATTTTTGCTGAAAGGATTTAGTAGAGAAAATCGACGATAAAGTTCGCAACTTTTGCTCGCTGATAAAAAAAGCCTTGCCTGTAGCGGAAGTAGCGTGACGTCACAGGAGCTAGTATTCCTCACAATTCCCCGTTGTTTACAATGGAGCGAGAGAGATTCGGAGCGACAAAGCGACGATTACCCCATTAATTTGAGCGAGGATGAAAGATTCGTAGATGAGGAACGTTACAGTGAAGGACTGGAGAGGCAGTGATGGACATATCTTTTTTCGCTCTGACCGTAACTTAGGTACAAGCTGGCTCATTGGATTCCACACTCTCTCCTTTTTCTATTGTGGATCACGGATTTGTATTTTAAACCACCTCGGATACTATATCCTCTTGAAAATGAGAGTCGAGCACGAGAAATGGACATTTAAAGTGACTTTTATCTCCACGACAATACATCGGTGACACACTTAGCTACTGAGCTAACGTGATAGCATCGTTCTCAAATGAAGATAGAAACAAAAGAAATAAACCCCTGACTGGAAGGATTGACAGAAGATCAACAATACTATTAAACCATGTACATGTAACTATACAGTTAAAAATTCTCAGCCTGGTAAGGCTTAACAATGCTGTTGCTAACGACGCTAAGGCTAATTTAGCAACTTAGCAACCGGACCTCACAGAACTATGATAAAAACATTAGCGCTCCACCTACGCCAGCCAGCCCTCATCTTCCCATCAACAGCCGTGCTCACCTGCGTTCCAGCGATCGACGGCGCGACGAAGGACTTCATCCGTGGGTTTGGCGGCAAGCATCGGCTAGGCGTCTGCTAAGTAAGTAGTCCTTGTTGTGTTGCTGTAAGTATTGTACTTAGCCGCTAATACACCGATCGATCCCACCTACAACGTTCTTCTTTGCAGCCTCCATTGTTCATTAAACAAATTGCAAAAGATTCACCAACACAGATGTCCAGAATACTGTGGAATTTTGTCGAAGAAAACAAGAGGTTTTTGTATCGGGTCCGACGGGGTCCAACCACTTCCGTGGATTTTGTGACGTCACGCGTATAAATCATATCCAAAGGAGTTTTTCAACCGGAAGTGTGGCAGGAATTTTAAAATTGCACTTTATAAGTTAACCCGGCCGTATTGGCATGTGTTGCAATGTTAAGATTTCATTATTGATATATAAACTATCAGACTGCGTGGTCGCTAGTAGTGGCTTTCAGTAGGCCTTTAAAATAGGCCATTCATTGACGGTGCGCCTTATAATCCGGTGCGCCTTATAGTGTGGAAAATACGGTATATATAGTCCATTTGCACACTATTGACAAGTGATGTACCAAGAATTTGACTACAGAAAAAAGACTTTGCTCACCAAAAACTGCGCTACTGAAACTGGATGTAAACAATAATTATTAAATAATTATCCGTTTAAGGGGTTATCCAGCTTAGTGTAGACATAGCCTTAGTAACACACGCACATAATGTCCAGGTTTTAGTTGGCCATGTCACGCCAAATTTCTTCCCCCTACAAAACCCCCCCCCCCATTTAATCCGTGGTCATGTTTCCTCTTACGTCATTGACAGCGACCGATTGCACTTCGGCTTTGACTGCCCGTCGCTGGAAGGATACTTCGTCTGTGACAGCTGCTGGAATCTGAAGAAATCGGTTATTGGTTTTTTTTTTGTACAGGCGCGAAACAGGACAGTCGCGTGCCGGTTGAGGACCCCCGGCAACTTTGTGATTTTATTGGACGCAGCCCCGGAAGTAAATGGGGGGGTGGAGAAATTTGGCGTGACAGCCACATCAAATGTTATGGCCCTTGGGTTTTGACTTTGACACTATTTATAGGCTTTACTAAATAAAAAAGTCCCTCATGTAAGAAAATTAATATATGAAATTATGAAAAAGTCTGAAAAAGAGTTAATTTGTGTCTTACCTCTTTGTTTTGGTTTCATTGAGACATACAATCCAAACATATTAGCTATGTTGCAAGGGAATACCATACTGCTTACATTTTTATGGCGAAACACTAAATCAATATTTACATTCAAACTTCACCAAAAGAGTTTGCAGAAAAGCGTACCTATAAGAGAGAAGCTTGTAACCTGGTGTGAGAATGATCCGCATGTACAAGCTAGCGTGCGAGCTAGCGGGGCTGCCTCGAGCTAACTCAAGCTAAATAGCTAATGTAGCTATCGTCTGTTTATAAAAAATTATAAAAATATGTTTTTTAAAACCGACATAGTTCACTATTGTTTGGTGTCCATCAAATTACCTTTTAAACCCGATGCCGACAAAATAGGCGAGTCGCTACGTTGGGTGTCACTAGCGCGCACCGTCGCAATGCATTCTGGGTGTTGTGGTTTAATAGGGTGTTATGTTGACCGGCCTTAAAATGTGAATAAACTTCTATAGATCGCACCGTAAACGTTGTAGCTCCCTTCTGTGACTGTGGAGGACGTGTGTGGCCTTTGTATTCCATGTTGTGTCACACATTACAAAGTAAGTGTACGTGCAGAAAAGCTCACAATGTTCCGAGAAGCACTTACCTGGCTAATGTGACACAGGTGTGCCAGAGAACAGAAGTGACAATGCATTCCACTTCTGTCCTCAAAACATGATTGCAGATTTCCAAAACAAGCAGCTGAGGAGGGCAAGTTGAACAAAAGAAATGTAGTTTGTGTTCAAGATTATAGTCGCTAACACCTTCCTGCTTTAGCTGGACACAATCCCGCTGCTTTCGTGTTACATCATCTCAGACCTTCTTAGCGACGTCGCTGCAGGATGCCAGCTTCATTGTTGCCAGCTTCATTGTTGCCAGCTTCATTGTTGCCAGCTTCATTGTTGCCAGCTTCATTGTGTGTAGTTTGCAGCTCAATTCTCCACATTCTGCACCCGCTCAACTTCCACTCATTCCCACTCAAACGGGTCCACGTGTTTTCCACTGAAGGCCCCACACTGAAATATTAAAGCCTTTTTCGTATTAATTTTCTAAACCAATACAATATTTGGATTTTTTTTTTTTTTAACTTTTCTAGCGCTCCCCCTCAAAGGTTGGTCCTCTCAGTCATAAAACTGTTAAAAGGTAGACGAAAGCAGGGAGAGGGACATGAAAGCAATTTTGACGCTATAAATATGGAACTTGGAGACAAGCTATTTCGACATAAATGGATTGCTTACCCAAAGTCAGCAATACTTTTTTAAGAGCCTTTGTCAAATAAAATTGTTTTTGCATGGCAAACACCATTGCTGTTGTTAGGCCTATTTTAGGGGGCTCAAGCCCCTCTAAAATATTCTTAAGCCACCCTAAATAATTTGGTGTTAAAAAAAAAAATATATATATATATATATTTATTTATTTATTTTTTTTACAAATACATGCCGACATATTCATTATAAAGTGGCCCGAATATGAGTTTAAATAAATAATCATATAACCTGTCATTATTCACTCAGTTTCCCCTCACTTCATAGCGTAAGGTAGAGAGTCCCTTTAGTGCGTCGGTATCCAATCCATTCCACTTGTTCACATAGAAAATGCCCACATCACTCAAAATCCAGTCCGCATTTTGTCTGCGACCTTCCTTGCGGTCCTGCAGGTGTACGAAGCACACAGCACGGCAGAACAAGAAGCTTGTGTCTGCAATTGTAAATAATTTAGTTTTTAAGTTTTGTGTTTCTTGTAGAATCTATATGAAGTAACATACATTGGCCTATTGTTAAAAATAATGAAAAAAACATCATTAAATATATTTGTTTTATTGTATTGTTACATTAATAGCTGTTGTATTATTATAGGATGGCTTGTTAAACATTTCATAGGATTTTCAGAGGGTGGAAAAACCAAGACATTTAATATAAAATGTAAAATTATTAAATACATAAAAAGAAAAAAAATGTTTAAAAGCCATCGTCATTTAATTTCGTCCCGTGCATTTTTTTAACCGTCCCTGGGACGACGGGACTGCGTTAATCTCAAGCCCTGGAAGTTACATTTTATTGTTTGCATTATTTGTTTCAGCATTGCACTTTGAAGATGGTCCCTCAGCTCTTTGACAGCTTTGGCTCTTTTTCAGATCAGCAGACGGACTCTAAGTCTTTCTTATTTACAGTATATATAAAAGTTTCTCATTTCTATTCAGACTTCCACATATATTTAATTTCCTTAACGGCTTGCCATAATATATATATATATATATATATATATATATATATATATATATATACATATATTATATACAAGCCAAATTATCCGTATCCAGATATTACTTTAATTCAAGTAATATTTCCAGGGCTTGAATTTACAACCATTTTAGTCACATATGTGCCCAAAATGTAATCTGTACAACTTCAAAATATTTGGGAACAAACAATGATTGTATTGTGAGCTAAAGTGGTGGCATTAGCCTCTATGTTGTGAAGGAATAATGCCATGACTTTCATTGTGTTTCAGTGTATCTTGAAGGATCATGCAAGTCATTGTTTCTTGTTGATGCTGGAAACAAAATGTCACTGTGCTAACCCATGTTTGTTGTTGTACTGAACACACATTGAAAATAAACCCACTGAAATAATAATAATAACAATGATTAATTTCTAAGTCTTTGATAGCCGTTTGTGAAGTTTTGTGCTCGGGCGCTACGTTCGCTCGCATCCTGTGCATCTCCTGGGGGCTAAGCCCCCCGTCCTTAAAAGCTAGTGACGCCCCTGGCAAACACACAGATATGCAGTATTTCCCCCAAAATATTTCAAAGTGGAATATTTGATGTGAAGTAATTGGTAAATAATTCATAATATCGATTTTAACTCATTACTTTTTGAGTAGTGAGTTTAACAAGTACAAAAATAAATCCACAAAAATTATTCGGGATATAAAAGGCCCCCCCTCATGTTAAACATGTTATACATTTTTTCATTTTAGCTTTCAACACTTAAGTTTCTAGATCAACTTAAGATCTGTTAGTTGTAATTTTATTTTTTTTAAGCTCCGTTTTTCAAAGGAAGTGTTTTTTGTAAGGCTAACAATATTTTCCCCACAAAATATTTCAAAGTGGAATATTTGATGTGAAGTAATTGGTAAATAATTCATAACATCGATTTTAATTCATTACTTTTGGAGTAGTGAGTTTAAAAAGTACAAAAAAAAATCTGCAAAAATTATCGGGGACATAAAAGGGCCCCCCTCGTGTTAAACATGTCATACATTTTTTATTTTAATGTTCAACACTTAAGTTTCTAGATCAACTTAAGATATGTTAGTTGTAAATTTGTATTTTTTTCAAAGGAAATGTGTTTTTTGGTAAGGCTAACAATATTTTCCCCACAAAATATTTCAAAGTGGAATATTTGACGTGAAGCAAACAAAAAAAAGTGATGAATTGCTGACCTTTTCAAGATGGGTCAGCAATTCATAACATTGATTTTTTTTTTTTTTTGCAGTGACACCTGCATGGCATTGGCAGCTTAATTTTATTAGAGCCAACTTTTTCCTCATTTTCAGTTTTTAAATAATTTTTATAAATAGTATTTTTGGAACCTGCCACAGGCCGTTAAAAAACCTTGTGGACACCCCTGCACTGTAACAATAACACTTCAAAACACCATTTTACCACAAATGAATGCCTTTATTTTGCAAGACCCCGCCCACACACACACACACACACACACACACACACACACACACACACACACACACACACACACACACACACACACACACACACACACACACACACACACACACACACACACACACACACACACACACACACACACACACACACACACACACACACACACACACACACACACACACACACACACACACACACACACACACACACACACACACACACACGTATACGAGAGGTTATCGGCTCTCGCGGTAACAAAATAAATTCAGTATCAGAAGAGCACATTTGAGAGTGGTTATATGGAATGTGAATTTTTTTTTTGTTTGTTTCCATTTACAACAACCCTTTCAAATAAATAGTCTCTTTGTAGCAAATGATTTTCTAATCGGTAAATTCTCTTCGACGTCCACCTTTTCAAGGAATGAATAAAACATCTACCAAAAATCACATTAGTGATAAAACAAAGTCTTCTTGCAAGTCTGCCGTTTGTTTACAGGCAACAAAGTAGACAGGAACTGTTTGGGGGAAGGCAAATCCCTTCTTGGGTCTTTAAACAACATTGTTTGTTCTCCGTTAAAGAGTTCTTGGACACAGAGAGCGCATTACAATATAAACACAAATTGCTACAAGGCTGCTGACCAAGCGCCCCTCGCCCCGGTACTAATGTGCTATAGCGTCGGGGACAGGCGGCGCCCCCCAAATAAACAACGCCACAGGTCCAGCACCATGTCCAGACAGTTGAATTTCAATGATCTCTACCTCACGCTTTCTCTCTCAGAGAGAATGTACAATAAAAGACAGCTGTGTTGGGCGCGTCCTGGGATGCTACAGAGGTCTACGTGTCTGTCCAGAGACTCTCCTCCTGGCGTGTGCACTAAAGAAAAGGAGGAGTCTCAGAAAGAAGAGGAGGTGCGACCGAGGAGGGTCTGTCCTCTGGCAGGCGAGGGAGAGCGCACTCTCCTCCCCGGGACCCTGAGGTCATGGAGGTGCCCTCCAAGCGGGGGTCAGACCTCCATGCGGGCGGGACGGGGGTACGCCTCATAGAAGCGGCGGGGGGGGGCGTGTGGGCTCATGGAGCTCCTCTGCCCGTGCTTGAAAGGGAGACCGTGCGAGCTCTCGGGTGCTGCCTCAGTCAGTGCTGTGATCCTCCAGCTGGGAGATGATGGTGATGAGGTTCTGCAGTCCAAAGATGAACCCGCTGTCCTGGCCCTCGTGCACAACGCTGTCCTCGCCGTAGTGGCGGCAAGTCGTGTGTGCAAAGTCAATCATGCGCACGTCCACTGCCGGGCTGCTGGCCTCCGCTGTGATGTGGGCGGAGCGGGTGCTGCTGCTGCTGCTGTTGCTGCTGCTGCCTCCGGGCCCCCCAGAGCTGCAGCCGGCGGAGGACGAGCGCGGGAATCCAAAGGCCCCTTCCTCCTCCTCCTCCTCCTCCTCCTCCTCTTCGTCCGACAGCTCGTCCTCATCGCCCTCCTCTCCGCCGCGGTGTCTCGGTCGGGAGGGGGTTCTGGGAAGATCTCCGTCGTAGATAATGAGCAGGGAGCTGGAGTAGAACCGGTAGGACTCGCAGGCCTCCAGGGCAGCTTGCATCTCCCGCAGACGCCGCAGCACCGGGCACAGCAGCTCGCGGCGCAGACGACGCCCGTCGTGGAAAAACTGGTAGAGGGCCTCCTTGAAGCCGGTGAGGTTCAACTTGCGGCCGTGGTATTTATTCATGAACATGAGCTGGCCGGAATCTGACTGGTAGACCTGTGGCGAGGAAAGGTCAGCGTTATATACAGCAGTGTTTTGTAACCTTTTCTGAGACAAGGCACATTTTATTCATTGGAAAAATGCGGAGACACCAGCAGCAGAAAACATTAAAAAATTGACAGTAAAAAGTCGTTCTCGCAAGTGTTGGATATGACTTTAAAGCATAACCAGTCATACTTGCCAACCTTCAAAGGCCCGCTGGGGGGTGTGTATGTGTGTGTATATATATATGTATATATATATATTAGGGCTGCAACAACTAATCGATTAAATCAATTAAAATCCATTATAAAAATAGTTGACGATTAATTTAGTCATCGATCCGTTGGATCTATGCTATGCGGAGGCAATTTTTTTATTTGTTATTTAAAAAAAAAAAGTTTTTTATAAACATTTATAAACTGCAACATGTACAAACAGCTGCGAAACAATAATCAAAATAAGTATGGTGCCAGTATGCTGTTTTTTTTTCAATAAAATACTGGAAAGGATAGAAATGTAATTTGTCTCCTTTATCCAATTATTAATCGAAATAATAATCGACAGATATATACATA
>NC_084756.1:27627728-27682728 GCF_033978785.1 Entelurus aequoreus | reverse complement strand
GCCTTCTTCTCCTCCGACGCGTCATCGCCGTGCTGGCGGGTGCCCATCTTCAAGTCCAAGACACACGGTACTGTGTAGCGCCATGTCAGGTTCTCCAGGAGGATGAACTCTGTGGAGGTGGGTCAAGGAACGCACAACAGAACAAACAAGTCTCACTGCTATTTAGGGTTCATTGGTTGGAAAATAGCTTTGATTTAGATGATGTCGCTTTGAGTAAACATTTAATGAGTGTAACTAATACAAGTTGATCAAGTTTGGAATCTTTGGGCTCTACATGAGTCGATTCTTGGGAGTAACGATTCGATTCAAAATCTATACTTTTTTTCATAACATTGTGTGCCAGTTCTATGATTAACTACTCGGGGGTATCACAAAAAAATAGATTTTCAAATTCTTATTTGTAACAATTCTTAAATCGATTTACAAAAAAATCTAAATTATTTTTTTCCTCCCCAACATCTGTCCTGTCCAGACACTTTAGTAAATGTTCGGGTAGAGTTTCATCAAATTAAAGCAGTTTTCTTTTAAAGCACCATGTCAAGACTCCCACTCATTATTTTTGGCTGTCATTAATGACTTGCAATGGGGACAAACAGCGCCAGTTAAATGACATGTTGACAATTAAACGACAATTACACAAAACTCCCGTTGCCTCAACAGAGCAAAAAGCGTCACCGAGGACAGCACACACCCTGCATGGCTTCCACCTGTTCCACCTGCTACCATCGAGCAGGCGCTACAGAGCCAGAACAAACATGCTCAGAGACAGCTTCTTTCCCAGAGCTGTCACCATCTTCAACTCTAACTTATAATAATAATTCACCCCTATACAATATCCTACCCTAATACCCTACTGTGCAATATTACCCTTCGAGTGCAATACATCCGACACTGATTGTTATTTATTACTCCGGTACTCTTGTCTCATTCTGTATATTGTACAGTATTTTGTATTTCTATAGTGTTTTGTATATTGTACAGGATTGCTTATTATTTTTATTGGATAGTAGTCTGTTTATTTCAATTCTTAGTATTTTTCTTTATTACTAACTCTTGTGTAATTTATTTTTACCCCATATTTGTTCCCACTACCGCACCTTAAATGGGAGTCCTTAATCTCGTTATATGCAAATATAATGACAATAAAGTCCATTCTATTCTATGTTCTACTTGATGTCGATTGCAATTCCTACAACTTTGCGGACTATTTCCATTCTTATTTGGAGTCGTTAAGAGTTGAGGTCCTAACGATAGTCACACACAAACTAGGTGTGTTGAAATTATCCTCCGCATTTGACCCATGAATCATTTTTGGTGATTTAACCCCCAATTCCAACCCTTGATGCTGAGTGCCAAGCAGGGAGGCAACGGCTCCCATTTTTATAGTCTTTGGTGTGACCTTCCAGTCTCAGGGCAGACACTCTAACCACAAGAGCCACTGAGCAGGTCAAATGTATTTATTGTTATTTATTGCGGCGGTCGTGAATTTTTACGAGATCGGTGACCGCATGAGTTAAATGCCACGCCCTTACTGTATACACAAATGTAGCAAGTGTGCCATCGGGTTGACATTTGGATCATTTTGAGTCAATATATTGGATTTCTGTCATGAATTTCGTCGGTTGTGACGGAAGGAGATTTCTTTTACCTATATCCGTATTTAAGTGTTACTTCTTTACTTCCATAGTCATATTACAAAATAGCTAGTATTCTTCCTTCTTTCTCTCTCATAGTAATGTGTGTCGGCCTTCTAGCAGTGGAATGCAGGGAGTAGAGATAACTCAGGGAGTAGTCTAAACAACGAGGGTGGGAGCGAGGGACAGAGGGAAGAACACAGGAGTTCCGGGGTTTTGGGGGAAGATCGATCTAGACTGGGCGAGGGAACGCTTCTGTACTGGATTTGGTCTCACGTTTGTCTTCAAAGCTTTGAGAATAAACCACAAAATACCAACTACTGCCTGGTGATAATTTTAAACTTCAGCTTATGTGCCATAAAAAGAATTTGGGAGTGACCAGCAGCTTAAAATCCCTGGGAGGAAGAGCTGGTCAACGCAACAGTTGCCATTCAGAGTCGCATTAAAGTCATTGTGTGCGTGCATGTTGTTATGCATTATATTAATCAGGTTTACAATAATTTAGCTGCTGGACCACAGCTGGGAGAGTCCCGGCCCTAAAGCAAGTGTTCTGTAGCATGAAAGGATACTGTATTGGTTCCGGTGCTTTGCGTTCTCCTTCATCCTCTGCAAGTGCTGCTGGTGACATTTGAGGCTCCAGGGGTTGTGTTTGATCTGCTGCACCATGTTTCCCTTCTCCAGGCTTAAGTACAGAACCTCCGCCTGCTGCTGCACCTGCACGTCGTCCCGGTAACTGCAAAGCCGACAAGAGAAAGGGTCAGTCCGCGCTCGCCTCGCCATCGGTTTCAGCGTGCCGCCGGGGAAACTCTACCTCATTTTTTTGTCGTCTTTGCGGATCTGTCGAGCCCGATCTTTGCTGTAATTGTCGTTCTCCAGGTGCAGAGGGGACTGCTTTTTGTTGCTCCACTTCAGCATCTTGCTCCTGGGCTCACAGTCGGTGGAAGGGTCCTTGTTTTCCAGGTCGCCCGATTCGCTGTGGAGAGGGTAAGCGACAAGGCACAGGTTCCCTCCCTCGTCTTCTTCGAAGCTGACGGACACGACGCCTGTTAAAAGGAAAAGCAGTTTGATGCCCAATTCAATGCAACCAAAAAGAATGATCTTAGATGTACAACCAAACACCTTTGTGTGGTACAAGTGCCAGTGATGGGCTCCATTTAGTCATACCTGGGACCGCTTTTAAATACAATTACATTAAAAAAAAGGAATTATTGTACATACACTACCGTTCAAAAGTTTGGGGTCACATTGAAATGTCCTTATTTTTGAAGGAAAAGCACTGTACTTTTCAATGAAGATAACTTTAAACTAGTCTTAACTTGAAAGAAATACACTCTATACATTGCTAATGTGGTAAATGACTATTCTAGCTGCAAATGTCTGCTTTTTGGTGCAATATCTACATAGGTGTATAGAGGCCCATTTCCAGCAACTATCACTCCAGTGTTCTAATGGTACAATGTGTTTGCTCATTGGCTCAGAAGGCTAATTGATGATTAGAAAACCCTTGCGCAATCATGTTCACACATCTGAAAACAGGTTAGCTCGTTACAGAAGCTACAAAACTGACCTTCCTTTGAGCAGATTGAGTTTCTGGAGCATCACATTTGTGGGGTCAATTAAACGCTCAAAATGGCCAGAAAAAGAGAACTTTCATCTGAAACTTGACAGTTATATTCTTGTTCTTAGAAATTAAAGCTACTCCACAAAATTGTTTGGGTGACCCCAAACTTTTGAACGGTAGTGTATGTTCGCTAAAAATGAATTTAAATACATCGCTGATGGTTCTTGCAAAGTATTTGTGCAATGGTACTTGGTGTAAAATTTGACAACTACTCTATTACACCAATAGTAGAATTGCCCGATCGAGTGCAGAGTTACTCCTACATGCATTTGATTGTGGCGGCTTGCCAAAGCAAAATAAAAGCCACCACACCTCAAATTAAAAAAATATCTAAACACACACACACACACACACACACACACACACACACACACACACACACACACACACACACACACACACACACACACACACACACACACACACACACACACACACACACACACACACACACACACACACACACACACACACACACACACACACACACACACACACACACACACACACACACACACACACACACACACACACACACACACAAAAAATTATAATTTTTTCTGGGCGGAAGTGGGTCACTCGCAAAAACAAGGCCAGAGATAACATGTAAAGTCTGAGGATATTTCCTCTTATTCTTGTTAAAAACATGAATACCTTGCTAGTTTTGCAAAGCGGATCTGGTTGTTATGGCAGTATATCTGTGATAAGCCAGCATTTAAAGCGGAGACGTGTCGTCGGACATTTGGAGGCAGGATGCGGTCTCAACCTTGGTAAGAGTGATAGCAATCATTTTAGCCAAAACACAGCTTGCTAAACTTTGAGTACATCAGTTCAAGTACGTTTTAAAGCAGCGTCAGTTTGCTATGCCCAAAAAAAGGCACTTTTAACAAACGCAAACCGGGCCAGCACACACAGAGAGACTGACAGGCACCGATGCGGAGGTATCATAAGATTACACATACAATCTATTAAATAGCCAACATTATAATAATTAATCAAAGATAGAAGTCTACACATTGAGCCTATTAGAGTGCTTAAACTGCCAAGAGGTAATCAATAGTCAATATAACAGTGTGCAGCTTTTTAAACATCACAAAATGCTTTTCTTTTGGAGGAAATTTAATTGTTTGCCGTTTGTTTTCATTGCTGCTTTTTTAACTGTTTATTTTTATTACATAAACCAGGTTTAACGTTGTTTAGCACTTTGCCTTTCCTTTCTTTTAAATGGACATTTTATCAGTCATTTTAATTCCTGTAACAGCTGAATGAGCAGCATAGTTAGAGTATAAATAAATATATATATGAATGAATCGGTCGTCTTTTTAGTTCTTAAGCACATGCCTAAAATAACTTAAGCTGCATTTAGAAGTCGAGCCATACAATATGTGTACGCTTCATTAACTGATCAGTCGACTATCATAATAATTGAGATATATATATACATATATATATATACACAACACCAAATGAGCACTGCTGAAACCACATGTGATCATGTAAGCAATATGGGGACGTTGCTTAGGTTCTTCAAACCTAAACTGACAGGATTGTCATAATTTAAAATTTTTTAGAATATTTAAAGTGCTGCTATATACAAACAAATCTGCAAGTGTCAATAAGACTGCACACAACCTAACTGGGATGAACAATAAGGCAGAATACAAACGGAACCATTTGAACAAACGCTAAAAATGTGACAATACAAACACAGGATTGGTTAGTTGGAAAAAGCAGACTAAAACAAAAATGAATACAACTCATGCAGCGCATTAAAAGTGCGGTTTGCAACTTCCTCACAGTAACATTTTTCAAAACAAAAAAATGTAACAAGAACACCATTGGCTAGATCATGTCACCATTAGTGGTTTAATAGAACACATTTTTTTGAAAATTGTCTATTTTTCACAATTGCAAAGATTATGTAATAAAATACATTTACGGTGCGAATAAAACTGACGTTTACGGCGGTCCCGGTCTTGTCAACGCGTACGTGCAGGTTGCGTGTCCACACATACAAAAGCAGTCCAATAGAAGCAACTAACAATTTGTAGTCATGTTGTTGGTATGATAGAATATACTTTCAATGACAGCTAACGCCAGCTATCCAAATTGCTATAACCGTATTTTTCGGACTATGTCGACAGTTTTTTTCATAGTTTGGCCGGGGGGGCGACTTATACTCAGGAGCGACTTATGTGTGAAATTATTAACACATTAGCGTAAAATATCAAATAATATTATTGATCTCATTCACGTAAGAGACTAGACGTATAAGATTTCATGGGATTTAGCGATTAGGAGTGACAGATTGTTTGGTAAACGTATAGCATGTTCTATATGTTATAGTTATTTGAATGACTCTTACCATAATATGTTACGTTAACATACCAGGCACCTTCTCAGTTGGTTATTTATGCCTCATATAACGTACACTTATTCAGCCTGTTGTTCACTATTCTTTAGACATTTTAAATTGCCTTTCAAATGTCTATTCTTGCTGTTGGATTTTATCAAATACATTTCCCCAAAAAATGCGACTCATACTCCAGTGCGACTTATATATGTTTTTTCCCTTCTTTATTATGCATTTTCGGCCGGTGCGACTTATACTCCGAAAAATACGGTACTTCCTTCGAAAAAAATCTTCGTAGCGCAATCCAAGATCATTTCTTGACAGTGTCTGCTATTTAACATCAGTATAGCCATTAGGGACATAATATTTGTGCCAATATTACAGCGGACATCATGTCTGTATGACGCTACATGCGCTAGTCCTCATAAGAAATGTGGTCTTCTTCTGGCAAAACACTACCGCTTTGGTCCACTGGCGCCGCAGAAAACCAACCAAAACCGAAAGTTCTTAAATGGGAACTGCACTTTTTGGGGAATTTTGCACATCTTTTACAATCACTATGAGAGACAAGAAGACAAAAGGTTTTTCATTTTATTTTTGCAGTCTTTCATGTACAAATCGGCTTGTTGTAGGTAGCTAGCAATGGAGCTAATGGGAGCAATCAATTCACTTATTCAGCCTGTTGTTCACTATTCTTTATTTATTTTAAATTGCCTTTTAAATTTTCCCAAAAAAATGTGACTTATACTTCAGTGCGACTTATATATGTTTTTTTCCCTTCTTTATTATGCATTTTCGGCCGGTGCGACTTATACTCCGGAGCGACTTATACTCCGAAAAATACGGTATTAGCTAAGAACACCTAAAGCTAATGTGTTACGTATGTAATTACGTCATTACGTACAAGAAGCCGCAAGACGGCGGGATATACTGAGTAAAATACATTGGAACGTTGGCGCCCTCTAGGCATCTGTGTAAATGTTGCAAACAGCCCCTTTAACAAGTAATGATAAATAGTCTCCATTGTTGCTAAGCAGTTACTTAAAGGTTTGGCATGTTTGAGCAATTGTAAATTATATTTGGACGTAATTCAGTTTGACCAACACAAGCCTGGTAGACGGCTTTGTGATGCATACCCTTTACGACAGTTTGCTCATAAAAGGGCCTGTGAGAGGAGGAAGTGTCGCACACAGAATAAACATCGGATTAAAAGGACGCAAGGGTTTACTGAAACAAAATGGCGGAAGTTAGGACACACTATCACATTTACAGACATGTTGCAAATCTGGATGTCGCCTCGTATTGTGCATGTCCGCAGTGTTAAAGGGCCTTCAAAAAGGCTGACGTCATCCGTGCTGACATCTGCATCCTCAAGCTTTCCAACCTCCCCCTCTCCAGTGTGGCCTGATGGGAGACCTGCACCGTCATCACACCGCTACAACCGCCCAGTGTGGGAACTTGTGACTCAGATCCTGAGAGGCGCTCATTATCCAAACTCAATACCCTCGAGGGGTCATCTTTAGGCTGCAATGTACACACGACGTGTCGTTACTTGCCAAGCTAATGTGTCAAATTCCTTCAAAAGACAAGACGCTGTGGTTTCAAATACCTGCCGGTCTTAGGAATCTACTCTAAGTTGTCTGACTCCTCATACTGGGGTCTTTTTTTAGTCCCACACTGCATGTCAGAGGGGTCAGATACCAGAGACGTCTTATCTCCGTCACACAGAGGCGTCTCACGGTGCAGGTCAGCATGTACTACTTGCCATTTATTGTTTGAGTTATGTGGCCCCGGGCGACCCAGGGACATTATAGTCTTGAAAAAACTAAGATTTTAGCAGGGATTCTCAAACTGTGTTCATGAACACAGGAAAATAAAACACTGTACTTTAATCAAGCTGATTATTTGGCATACCACTACCACAGTTTGATAATCAATGGTCTATATCAGTGGTGTCAAACGTACGGTCCGCAGGTCGGATCAGGTTTTATCCATCCACGGAAATTTTTTGAAGAAACAGCTGTTCTAAATGTTTTCACTGGATGTCCCAATAGCAATTCTTTGTATCTTTGTAGATGATGCTACAAAATAAGCCACATGATGCAAGTACATCAGTCCAGGAAAATGATCAAACTACATGAATAACATCCTGTTTTTGATTTTTGATATACCGTAATTTCCGGACTATAAGCCGCTACTTTTTCCCCTCGTTCTGGTCCCTGCGGCTTATACAACGGTGCGGCTTATATACAGCCTGTTCTTCTCCGACACCGACGAAGAGGATTTCGGTGGTTTTGGTACGCAGGAGGAAGACGATGACACAATGATTAAAGACTGACTTTTCATATACCGGTAGGCTGGTTATTTTGATAACGTACAGGCGAGCACTTTGTATTACTTTGCACCGTTGTATTATTTGTACTCTGCACGAATGCTGTTCGCCATGTCAAAGATGTGAAAGTTTGATTGAATGATTGAAAGATTTATTGTTAATAAATGGGACGCTTTGCGTTCCCAAACAGTCATCTCTGTCCCGACAATCCCCTCCGTGGTAGCAGGAACCCCTATATACTACGCTAATTACACATCAAAACCCTGCGGCTTATAGTCGGGTGCGGCTTATATATGGAGCAATCTGTATTTTCCCCTAAATTTAGCTGGTGCGGCTTATAGTCCGGAAATTACGGTAATTGTTTTATATTGATAGATTGAAAATTAACACCAATGAGTTGACTGATGAACATTATCACATCATTTATTCAGAAAATATAAATAACGACAAATAAAGGTAGAATACTATTAACCGCAACATGTAAGTGTAAAAAAAAAACCTAACAACATTATGATTTGTACAATTTCAGAATGTGCTTGTTTGATTTTTAAACAAAGAAAACAATCTGAAGTTGCCTTTATTTTTAAGTTATCGTGCCAAGATTTTACCAGTCCAGCCCACTTGGCAGTAGATTTTTCTCCATGTGGCCTCCGATCTAAAATGAGTTTGACACCCCTGGTCTATATGCGTGATTCAGAAACTATCACGCGTGAGTTGCATCTAGTGGAATCTAAGGTGGCACGGCTTCAGAGTCTACCATCCGGAAATATATTAGTCAAGTCTTTGTTCTACCTCCAAAAACATTTTAAGGCAGGGGTGTCAACCTCATTTTAGGTTGTGGGCCACATGGAGAAAAATCTACTCCCAAGAGGGCCGGACTGGTAAAATCACAGCATGATAACTAAAAAATAAAGACAACTTCAGATTGTTCTTTTTGTTTACAAATAGAACAAGCACATTCTGCAAATGTACAAATCATAATGTTGTTTTATTTTTTTACACTTACATGTTTTGTAGTAGTATTCTACCTTTATTTGTCGTTATTTATACTTTATGAATACATTCTGTGATAATGTTCATCAGTCAACTCATCTGTGTTAATTTTCAATCTATCAAGATAAAAAAATATCAAAATCAAATTACAGGATGTTATTTGTGTAGTTTGCTCATTTTCCTGGACTGGTGCACTAACATCATGTGGTTTATTTTATTACATATGTAGCATCATCTACAAACATACAAAGAATTGCAGCTCTGACATTTACTGGACACGTTTAGAACATTTGTTTTTTTTTATTCAAAAATTTCAGGGTAATTTTTATACTTGGCAAAACTCATCCCCCACGGTCCGCATAAAACCTGTTCGTGGGCCTGATCCGGCCCTCGGGCCGTATGTTTGACACCCCTGATCTATATGCTTGATTCGGAAACTATCACGGGTGAGATGCATCTAATGGGGTTTAGCACCGGTGTCAAACTCAAGGCCCGGGGGCCAGTTCTGGCCCGATACATCATTTTATGTGGCCCACGAAAGCCTGGAAAAAATGGGTTTCAACAAAATACTTATTTATTTTGCTAAATGCATTCATTCTTTCAATTTCAACTGAAAAAAAAAATGCAGATTTTAAACTTTAATATCTGATCATGGCAATTATATTATTATATACTAAAAACAAACAGTTAAATATCTGATTGTCACCTTTATTTATGATTTTAAAGCAAGTTATACATAATAAAATCTAATAATCAAATGCATATGCATTTTGATTAATCACGATTATTCTCAGGTTATTACCCGCATGCATAATGTAAATTCATTTTTAAAAAGCGGCCCTCTGAAAGCAGCCATTACTGCGATGTGGCCCTCAATGAAAATGTGTTTGACACCTCTGGTGTTCCTTATTTAAAATGGCATGTCTTCCAAGTCTACCATCCAGGAATACATTAGCCAAGTCTTTATTCTACCTACAAAAACATTTTAAGGAGTACATTTACATTTATTTTCCTCAGATTAACTGTAGGAGGGGGAAATCAGCTCATTTTGTCTTTAGCATTACAGATGAAATATATTTTCTTCTTTATTTTACCAAGCTAAAGCGGCTACTAGGGCTGCGAATCTTTGGGTGTCCCACGATTCGATTCAATATAGATTCTTGGGGGTCACGATTCGATTATAAATCGGTTTTTTTCGATTCAACGCGATTCTCGATTCAAAAACGATATTTTTCCCATTCAAAACAGTTCTCTATTCATGGAATACATAGATTTCAGCAGGATCTACCCCAGTCTGCTGACATGCAAGCAGAGTAGTAGATTTTTGTAAAAAGCTTTTATAATTGTAAAGGACAATGTTTTATCAACTGATTGCAATAATGTACATTTGTTTGTTTTAACTATTAAATTAACAAAAAATATGACTTATCTTTGTGAAAATATTGGACACAGTGTGTTGTCAAATGGGATGCAAGTGTAAGCCACTGTGACACTATTCTTTTATTTTATAAATGTCTAATGATAATGTCAATGAGGGATTTTTAATCACCGCTATGTTGAAATTGTTACAAATATTGATACTGTTGTTGATAATATTCATTTTTGTTTCACTACTTTTGTTCAAAACAATTCTCTATTCATGGAATACATAGATTTCAGCAGGATCTACCCCAGTCTGCTGACATGCTAGCAGAGTAGTAGATTTTTGTAAAAAGCTTTTATAATTGTAAAGGACAATGTTTTATCAACTGATTGCAATAATGTAAATTTGTTTTAACTATTAAATGAACCAAAAATATGACTTATTTTATCTTTGTGAAAATATTGGACACAGTGTTGTCAAATGGGATGCAAGTGTAAGCCACTGTGACACTATTGTTCTTTTTTTTCTTATAAATGTCTAATGATAATGTCAATGAGGGATTTTTAATCACTGCTATGTTGAAATTGTTACTAATATTGATACTATTGTTGTTAATATTCATTTTTGTTTCACTACTTTTGGTTCGTTCTGTGTCGTGTTTGTGTGTCCTCAATTGCTCGGTTTATTGCAGTTCTGAGTGTTGCTGGGTCGGGTTTGGAATTGGATTGCATTGTTGTGGTATTGCTTTGTATTATTTTGTTGCATTTATTAATAAATAAATAAAAAAATCGATTTTTGAAAAATGAGAATCGATACTGAATCGTACAACGTGAGAATCGCGATTTGAATTCGAATCGATTTTGTCCCCACACCCCTAGTGGCTACATTGTTCTGGTTAATACCAATAACTAAATACTGATATTTCCTACAATTTACACGCCGATGAACGCATCTTAGGTAGACTAGCATACATTATCATGTATGAGGCCTTCACGTTCAAAGCTACTTCAAGGCCCCTGTTTTTTTCCCCATGACTCTGATCGGGGTGCCTTCCATCTATAAATACATGTACTCTGGTAGTGCTTTTGTGTACATTTTGTTCTCGGGACCTTGCAACCACCCTACAGCGAAGCATCCAACCATCCATCCACATGCAAGTGCAGCACACGGTGTGACGTAATGCTAGCATTAAAAGATGGACGCCAGCGTGCTGGCCTCATGTTGGCGACAAATCTTACCTTTATACTGCGGGGTGAACTTCCTCATTTCCGCGGGGAGGCTCTTGTAGAACTGGTGCTCCCGGGGAATGAGCGGCTTGCAGATGGTCTGCTCGCCGAAGCGCAGGACGCAGGAGTGGCCCCCCACCTGGTGCACGAAGGGCTCCAGCATCACCCCTTTGCCGGAATAGGGAGTCCCGTCCGCCTGCATGAGGGCTTCCAGAGCGGGACTCATCCTCACTCCGCATCGGACAGCCAAGCGTGGCGGACCCACGTCGCGCGGACGGAGGCGAGAGACTCTGCCCTGGCTCCCTATGGTGGATGCTGCTCCCTACGCGGCCGCAGGGGGCGCTGCTGGCTCGCCTGCTACCGCAAAACAAAAGGCTGAACAGGAAGGATAGAGCCAAGTAAATCCTTTATTCCCTTGGCGTCAGCGGCCCGCGGACACTGTAAAGTACTCCTCTTTTGAACAATATAGCCTCCGCTTTGAATTTCGTGTCGTAAAACGCACACTAAAGGCAGCTAAATATGTTTCCGCCTGACATGGACGCCCGCTCGGCCGAGTGCTGGCGCACAACTGACGCATTAGCTAAAGTCCCAGCTACAAAAACAGCAGTCCGACCCACAAGCGCCGCCCCCGTCGGGGGAATCAGCCAATCAGAGAGGCGCGCTTGTCGCTGGGAGGAGCCAGCTGAAGGAGATCAGACAAACAAAAGGGGGAAAGAGAAAACAGGGGGAGGGGAGGACAGGAAAAAATACTCGACACAAAAACACTGAAGGCCTTTTTTTGGGTTTTTGTTTCTTTGCTCAGGTTGCAGTTTCTTTGCTGTCGTTGCCGGGGAGACAGTCGAAAGCTTGTAAATAAGGTTTGCATCTGGGGCTGAAAAGTCAACAAGTACATCATGTTAAAAACAACAGTGGAAAAGGACATTTACATTCTTCTACAGCAGTGGTTCTTAACCTTGTTGAAGGTAACCAACCCCAGCAGTTTCATATGCGCATTCACCGAACCCTTCTTTAGTGAAAAATAAAATGTTGGGTTTTTTTTTCAAATTCAAGACAAAGTTATATGTTTTTAGTAGCACTTTAGTATGGGGAACATATTCTAAGTAACAAAGACTTAATTTATTTGGACAGTTATTTGGTTAGGGTTAGATGATTAGGGTTATAATAAGGCCATGCTGAATAAGGCATTAATAAGTACTTAATAGTGACTAGTTAAGAGCCAATATGTTACTAATTTGCATGTTAATAAGAAACTAATTAATGGTCTATATAAGTGGACTATAAGTCGCAGTTTTTTTCATAGTTTGGCCGGGGGGTGCGACTTATACTCAGGAGCGACTAATGTGTGAAATGATTAACACATTACCGTAAAATATCAAACAATATTATTTAGCTCATTCACGTAAGAGACTAGACGTATAAGATTTCATGGGATTTAGCGATTAGGAGTGACAGATTGTTTGGTAAACGTATAGCATGTTCTATATGTTATAGTTATTTGAATGACTCTTACCATAATATGTTACGTTAACATACCAGTTGGTTATTTATGCCTCATATAACGTACACTTATTCAGCCTGTTGTTCACTATTCTTTAGACATTTTAAATTGCCTTTCAAATGTCTATTCTTGGTGTTGGCTTTTATCAAATAAATTTCCCCTAAAAATGCGATTTATAATCCAGTGCGACTTATATATGTTTTTTCCTTCTTTGTTATGCATTTTCGACCAGTGCGATTTATACTCCAAAAAATACGGTACATAGTCAAATACATAATACTGGACATTACAAGACGGGACAATATGTGTTGTCCTGAAGTCAATTGTTAATATTCTTTACATAATTACTCGATAATACTTTTGTATTGTTTCTACAATGTGCAAAGACATATATAGTGATTGCAATGCTTTAATTTGGAACTTAAGTTTTTATTTATGGTATGCTATAATCAGTAAACAGCAGTTGGATGATGTCACTTCCGCTAAATTACTTCCTGTTGGTGGACTTCCGGTATACGTCCGAAAGCAAGTCGTGCATGTTGCTGTCTTCAGTAATAATCTCTGTTGCCATCCTACACAAAACAGCGAAGAAGCAATGCCTTTTTCACTTTAGTGCTCTCGCGAGATGCGTAGAACCGCCGACTCAACACCAAGCCAAACCGGAGTCAATGAAGAGAACGTTGTTGCAAGCTTGACCATTTACTTTTGACATTTGTTTATAGAGCACAATTTGTACAAAGTGCTTTACAGAAAATTACAAAAAGGCGAAAATAAGAATGAATAAAATGTATTAAATACAATTATCTTAATTCACATTAAAATCAAAGAGTAAATAAAATACTTTCAGTTGTCATATGCAGAACTGAATACAATTGTTTTCAGCCTGGGTTTAAACATTGCCGATATAGAGGCCTGTCTCAAGTCTTCTGAAAGACTTCCAGATTTTAGCAGCATTAAACTGAAACGCAGCCTCATCATGTTTGGTCCTGACTCTGGGCACCAGCAGGAAACCACTCCCTGAGGTTATCAGAGCCCGAGATGGTTCATAAGGCTCTAACATGTCAGAGATATACTTTGGCACAAGACCATGAAAATAGTTTTTCCTGCGTCTGTCTTCAGGCGGATATCGTTAATCAGCTTGATCAGAGCCGTTTCAGTGCTCTGTTGGGGCCTAAAGCCTGATTGGAAAGTATCAAACACATTGTTACACAGAAGAAAGTCACTAAGCTGTTGCTATACCAATTTTTTTAAGACTTTGCCCAAAAATGGCAGGTTTGATATGGGCTGTGGCATCTCGACTACCGTATTTTTCGGACTATAAGGCGCACTTAAAATTATTATTTTTTTCTTAAAAACTCAACTTATAACCTGGTGCGCCTAATGTACGGAATAATTCTGGTTTTGCTTCCTGACCTCGAAGCAATTTTATTTGGTACATGGCG
This sequence comes from Entelurus aequoreus, assembly GCF_033978785.1. NCBI lineage: Eukaryota > Metazoa > Chordata > Actinopteri > Syngnathiformes > Syngnathidae > Entelurus > Entelurus aequoreus. The sequence goes on along the minus strand of NC_084756.1, from coordinate 27,668,266 downwards.
TAATGATAAGTGTGACCAGTAAAAGGCAGTCAAACACAAGAGATACGTGTAGACTGCAATATGATGGCAGTATGACTCAAGTAAACAACACCAACATTTTATATGTTCCATTGAAAATATAGAACATTACACACGGCGCTCAAAAATCTATCAAAATGTTTTAGTACGACTTTGGTAAACTATGAAGCCACACCGCTTGATGGATTGCATTAAACATACGAGTATTATTATGGTGTGTGTATAAGGTAAGACATTATCTGGCGTTTTGTTTCACAATATAATGCAAAAGCAACTTTTCTTACGTTCTGGGACCTGCTGATCTGGATTTGGGATCGGCATGAATCCTGAAAAATTGCGTGCGTCCGCCTTTGTAGTCTGTGTCGACACCGTATTTGATAAGCTTCTTTTTCTCTATCTTCTTGTTCTCCGTTGTTGCCATTTCTAATATAAAGTAGTGTAAAGTTCTTACTTATATCTGTCAGTAAACTCGGCATGAACGCGCTAAAACATACCGGTATAGTGCGTTTACATTATTCACCCAAGGAACTTTAGTTATTAGAAAGTTCCGGTCGGACGATTTTTCACGGGACACATTTCCGGTGTCGTTGTTTCCGGATGAGGAGATGCTGCTCCGTTATTGATTGAAGTAAAGTCTGAATGTCATTAAAACAGTTAGCTCCATGTTTTGACACTTCTTCCATTCCCGTCCTCGCACGCTACACCGCTACAACAAAGATGACGGAGAAAAGACGCTGTCGAAGGTGAGCCACGTAAGACCGCCCACAAAACGGCTCATCCTGAAGAGACGCTCAGAAAGCGACTTGAAGATGATCTGTAAAACATAATCTATGCAACATTTTGACCAAAGAACCACCATTACATGATATGTAGACCACACGGAAGTGTTTTACATTTAGAAAAAAAAAAGACTCCTTTAATGCGCCTTATATATGAAAAAAGATCAAAAATAGACCATTTATCAGCAATGTGCCTTATAATCCGGTGTGCCCTATGGTCTGGTAAGTACTGTACTCTTCTTTAAGAGAGCTTAATGACAGCCGTTTTTAAGTCTTTTGGAAATGTTCCACTCTGAATGAGATGTTAACTAGATGTGTGAATTGTAGTAATTGTGGTGACTTTAGAAAACTAGTGGGTAAAAATATAGGTATCCCATATTTGTTCCCACTACCACACCTTAAATTGGAGTCCTTAATCTCGTTATATGCAAATATAATGACAATAAAGTCCATTCTATTCTATTCGATCCTATCAAGGCAGCATGTTGATGGACTCAGACTGGGGATGATCTCTTTGACTTATTTGTCTAGTTGGCTGCAGAGTAGCTATTTGTTTTCTGTAAATTATTGCATTTTTAATGCCTTGAACTTTATCACGAAATAATATTGCAAACTCATTGCACTTTGAGGTAGAAATGAGTTGTGAAACTGGAGGGTTCGTTACCAAAGCAAACAACGCACGAGGGGTTGTTATTCCAGTTTGTGATGATTTCAGATAAATAATTGTTTACGCAGTCTGGATGAGCACATTCATTCCTTTCGGCTATGCGGCACTCCCTTTTCTGTGCCCACACCAAGTCATTTTCCATTTTTGCCTACTTTCAACCATTCCAACCTTGACAGAAAAGTTAAAGTACCAATGATTGTCTCACACACTCGGTGTGGCGAAATTATTCTCTGCATTTGACCCATCACCCTTGATCACCCCCTGGGAGAAGAGGGGAGCAGTGGGCAGCAGCGGTGGCCACGCCCGGGAATTATTTTTGGTAATTTAACCCCCAATTCCAACCCTTGATTTTGAGTGCCAAGCAGGGAGGTAATGGCTCCCATTTTTATAGTCTTTGGTATGACTCGGCCGGGCTTTGAACTCATAACCTACCGATCTCAGGGCGGACACTCTAACCACTAGGCCACTGAGTAGGACCATCTACAGCAGACCTGGGCATTCTGCGGCCCGCGGGCCGCATCCGGCCCTTTGTGCGTCCCTGTCCGTCCCGCGTGAGGCCAATTATAAATTACAAAATACATTTTAAAAAGTATCTATGTCGAGTGTGCAATACAACGGTGCTGCTTTTGTTTTGAAAATCGTTATTTGTATTACTTCCGTGTGGACGTATGCGTGTGCGTAATTGTGAGTGAATGTGAACAGCTGCAATCACAAATTACAAAATAAAGTTGAAAAAACATCTATGTCGTGCGCGCAATACAACTGTGCTGCTTTTATTTTGAAAAGTATTATTTATGGGCGTGTGTCCGTGTGTAACCTGCGAGTGAAGGTGCACATGCAGCGACAAGTGATGCACGGTTTACACCCGAGTTGCTAAAAAGAGAAAAGTTGATGAAGAATGGCGTGTTTTCAACAAGACATGGACTGCCAAGCAACGTTCCCTCTAAGGTGCGTGCCTGCTCAAGCGTCCGCTGCGCGCAGCAAATATATGCCGCGCACCAAATCAAATCCCATCTGAATTCTAAACAAAATAAACATATTTATTCTATGTAATTATGCAATGCAACTTTGAGTGACAGTGACAACAAGCGGCCCTAATGGTGTTCGTCAACACCGTTCAATTGAACACCGTTCAATTATTGTAACGTCTATCGAGATGCTTCGAGGACAGGAATTATATCGATCACTTTATTGAGCAAAACTGTTTATATTCGGACATAACCACACCAAAAACATGAGTGAAACAATTCTATCTCGAAAAACTAGTAATTTTCTGCAAAACCAACTTGTCATCTGTCACCAACACGCATAGCACTAAACCACTGGTGCGTTTATGGCCACACAAAAAGTCGGACAACTCAAACACCACACAAAGTTACACTATGACTCCTCAGTCATACGTGTGCTTATTTTACTGTCATTTATTATTAATGTTAATTTATTTACATTAGTCATGGAATGCTGTTACACACACTATGTTGAAGTATTACTATTACTATTAATTATTATTATTATTATTTATCTTACGGTATATATCAAAAATAATATTGAGCAAAATTTAATTGAAATATTGTCGATGTGGCTCTCCAGCAGTGCTCGGGTTGCTCATGCGGCCCCCGGTAAAAATTAATTGCCCACCCCTGATCTACAGTCATGAAAATTAAGAAAACTCATTGACATGAAAATGTGTGTCCAAACTTTTGGCCTGTACTGTACATATACACATATACATATAATTTTGCATGCAGACGGCTTTCGGCCCGCGGCCAAATTTTTTTAGGCCAATGCGCCCCCCCCCAGTCAAAAAGTTTGGACACCCCCTGGTATAAACGAGCCAACGGTACGAATGGCCTTGTGTGAGTATGCCATTAGTACCCAGCAGGAAATGTGACACACCACCCTGACTAAGCCCCCCTCTATCACTAGTCAAACACATAGCAGTCACCAGCAGAGCATGTACACACTCTTAACGAACGGTCACAGGAATTGCGTGTCCCATTCAAAGTCCCGTGAAGCATACCCAAGTCGTGGCTCACCAAGGTAGTTTGACCCTTTCACCCCCCCCGGTCATCATGTTGGTCAGGTGTTCTGCTTGTTTGCTGGTAAGCAGTGAGTGTAAACGTCAGCCTCAGTGCAAAGTCGGGGCAACAGATGTTTCCCATTGAAGGGGACTTCTCATGTATCATTCTCAAGCAACATAATTTCGGCATTTGGGTGTGGAAGTGGTTGGATGTTCACTTACTGAACACTGGCAGGTGTGTGGCTTGACTTGGGGTGGACAAGTGGCATTGAAAACATAACCGGTTCTGTGTCTTCAAACATTACATGGAATGCATTCAAGAGCATAAACTTAAAAGTCCTTCAACACCTTCATGACAACTTGATACTGATTCTAGAAAACATCAGATATGATTCACTTCACATCTCCGTTGAAATGAGCTATGCTAAAATAATCATTTGTACAGGAGCAGCACTCTGCTGGTTTTAGGGGCCAACTGCAAAAACACAAACCAAGGATCCTCTAATCCGGTGTTTTTCAACCACTGTGCCGCGGCACACTAGTGTGCCGTGAGATACAGTCTGGTGTGCCGTGGGAGATTATCTAATTTCACCTATTTGGATAAAATATATTTTTTGCAAACCAGTAATTATAATGGGCAAATAATGTGCCGTTGTTGAGTGTCTGTACTGTATGGAGATTGGCAGACTTACCACGTTATACTCTTCCATATCAGTAGGTTGCAGCAGGTAGCTAATTGCTTTGTAGATGTCGGAAACAGCAGGAGGCAGGGTGCAGGTAAAAAGGTGTCTAATGTAGGCATTGAAGCTTAGGGAAGGCTATGCAGAACGAAACTAAAACTGAACTGGCTACAAAGTAAACAAAAACAGAATGCTGGACGACAGCAAAAACTTACTGTGGAGCAAAGACGGCGTCCACAATGTACATCCGAGCATGACATGACAATCAACAATGTCCCCACAAAGAATGATTAAAAACAACTGAAATATTCTTGATTGCTAAAACAAAGTAGATGCGGGAAATATCGCTCAAAGGAAGACATGAAACTGCTACAGGAAAATACCAAAAAAAGAGAAAAAGCCACCAAAATAGGAGCGCAAGACAAGAACTAAGACACTACACACAGGAAAACAGCAAAAAAAACTCCAAATAAGTCAGCGGGTGATGTGACAGGTGGTGACAGTACACCTACTTTGAGACAAGAACTATATTGATGCATGCTTGGTTACGGTTTAAAGTCATATCCAACAATTGCGACAACGACTTTTTACTGTCAACTTGAGTTTCGTTTTTTTAAATGATTTCTGCGGGTGGTGTGACTTCGGGTTTTTTTCAACGCAGAAAATGTGCCTTGACTCAAAAAAGGTTGAAAAACACTCCTCTAATCGAAGCGGGGTTTCTGCTCCTTTTAGGGGCTTTCTGGAAAAACACAAGTCAAAGATCCTCTGCATCAGTGTTTCTTAACCATAGGTTGGGGGCCCATTGTTAGGCTAAAGGGCCGCCATAAAACATGTGTTTAATAGCTGTGTTCCATTTACAAATTAAGTTGGTATGGTATGGTGTCTATCTGTGATGAGGTGGCAACTTGTCCAGGGTGTAACCCGCCTTCCGCCCGAATGAAGCTGAGATAGGCTCCAGCGACCCCCCGCGACCCCGAACGGGACAAGCGGTAGAAAATGGATGGATGGTATGGTATATGAGCCACAGCGGTACTCAGTTGTTATACACCTTTCCACCTCTGGTGGCAGTGATGACAATCTCAAACAAATAGAAGAAGTCTGGAGCTAAAGCGAGACGTTCCCTGAGCGCAGAAATTATGACTAAAGTGGTGAAGCTTTATTTTCATTTGCACTTTAACTTCCGTTCATTATCAATTTAGTTTATTTTAGCGCAACATAATTCCATGTACATTTATTTTACAGCCATTTTTTCTAAGTCTCTTCTTATGCACAGAGCCGTAAGTAGGATTTGACCGAGGTCAAAACCGGGTGGCTTAAGAGGAGCTTTAAAAGGCTGAAATCATGCGTATCCCAGCACCAAATAAATAATATTACCTTGAGCAACACAAGGAATTTCCAGGATAACAAAAGCTTTCAGTTGAGGTAGAACTATCACGTGTTGTATTATCTAACATATTTGACTATCAGCATGATTTTGTAACAGTCCACTTTTTTTATTAATATGCTGAAGTTTTACGTATTAAACAATTTTAACATGGTTAAAACCTTTCCATAGTTTCAACTAGGACCAGGGATCGAACCCATGACTTTCTGTTTAGCAACTGAGTATTAATACATACTTGACAACCCTCCCGTTTTTAGCGGGAGAATCCCGGTATTCAGCGCCTCTCCCGACAACCTCCCGGCAGAGATTTTCTCCCGACAAACTCCCGGTATTCAGCCGGAGCTGGAGGCCACGCCCCCTCCAGCTCAATGCGGACCTGAGTGGGGACAGCCGTTCTCACGTCCGCTTTCCCAGCAGCTTGCCTGCCCGATGACGTCATAACATCTACAGATTTTAGAGAGTAGAGTGCACAACAAGGAGAGAGAGTTCTTGGTTTCTTATGTGGGTTTATTGTTAGGCAGTTTCATTAACGTCCTCCCAGCGCGGTAACAACACACAACAACAGCAGTCACGTTTAGTCTACCGTAAAGCAGTTCGTCTGCCGTAAACAGCAATGTTGTGACACTCTTAAACAGGACAATACTGCTACCTACTGGATAGCCTGCAGAACACTGAAATTCAAGTATGTCTTTTATTTATATGTATAATAAAATAAAATAAAAAATATATAGCTAGAATTCACTGAAAGTCAAGTATTTCATACATATATATATATATGTATATATATATATGAAATACTTGATTTGGTGAATTCTAGCTGTAAATATACTCTCCTCTTAACCACGCCTTTAGCCACGCCCCCCCCCCCCCAACCACGCCGCCCCCCCACCTCCCGATATTGGAGGTCTCAAGGTTGGCAAGTATGTATTAATAACAGGCGCCACATTTTCTCATATTATTATCAGTGACGGAGTGACGTGGCCAGTAGTACGTTTGGGGTATGATTTTATATGAAGGACATTGTCATTCAATAATTAACATATGCTGTGCTTGTTTACGCACAATGCCCCCTTCCCCCCACGGATCACAAAGACCTAAGCGCAGCTAAGTTTAGGGTGGGCGGGCTTGATCTCTGTGAACAAAACCTGGTTGACATGACAACGGTATTTTCCCGACAGCGTTCCACATCAATAACATTCAGATGAAACCAACATTTGTTATGTTCGTATAATTTCATGTTCATGTTATGTTGACAGCACATTTCGGATCGGATCATGTTTAAAGTAGAAGTGGATGTCTTTGTGTTACGTTGCTGGAGTTGCAGCTAGCGGCGCATGACCAAAGATCGTATATTGTGAGAAGATGATCGCATGGTGCTGTACAGGCGCAGTACAGTACAGCGCGCACAATGTCCTACACAAAGTACATTTTGCGTCAGTCATATCTTCTTTTTGTCACTTAAAAAAATACAGTGGACATGACCGCGGTTTCCCCAATGGAAGTTACGGCCATGCTTATGCAGTAAACTTGATTAGTACTTACTTTTCTAATCAGCCTGATCCCGACCTAAAGTTTGTGTTAAATAAATAATAATCTTTGCAATTAACACATGTTCAGTTTACAATGTCGTAAACTGTAAGTAGGTTGGATATAATTATTGAATACCATTATAATCAAGAGTAAGATGACTAATTTAGTCTTAATATTTGAGAGTAGTGGAAAAGTTGGGCCCATAGGTCAAAAAGGTTAAGAACCCCTAGTCAGCAGGGGTGTAACGGTACGTGTATTTGTATTGAACCGTTTCGGTACGGGGGTTTCGGTTCGGTTCGGAGGTGTACCGAACGAGTTTCCACACGGACATATTAAGTAGCGTACCGCACGTTGTGTAAACAATGCACACCGAGGCACAACACACGGCATGCTAGCAAGGACCGGGCTACGACAACTTGTAAAAGCCAGAGCTGGAAGACCGTCCTGCCTCGTTAAGATCTCCCGTTTGGGAACACTTTGGCTGCGCGATACAACAATGGAGGACGGAGGTTTGCCGACATTGTTCAGCAGCTGCTTCTGACAACACGTCAAACATGCTAACCCATTTAAAGCAGCCTCTCCTCGGCGAGTCAGGCAGGGCGAAAGCAATAACAAATGTTTTTATAGCAGCAGATTTAAGACCAAATTGCATTAGAAACTAGATTTTGACTCACTTCTATGGTGGAAGAACAATAAACCCATATATCCTCTTTAGGGCTGCAACTAACGATTAATTTGATAATCGATTAATCTGTCGATTATTACTTCGATTAATTGATTAATAATCGGATAAAAGAGACAAACTACATTTCTATCCTATCCAGTATTTTATTGAAAAAAAACAGCATACTGGCACCATACTTATTTTGATTATTGTTTCTCAGCTGTTTGTAAATGTTGCAGTTTATAAATAAAGGTTTAGTAAAAAAACAAAAAAAAACTGCGCATGCGCATAGCATAGATCCAACGAATCGATGACTAAATTAATCGGCAACTATTTTAATAATCGATTTTAATCGATTTAATCGATTAGTTGTTGCAGCCCTAATCCTCTTACTGGCAAGTTAGCCAGGCTGGGGGGGAGAAAAGTTAATCTGAGGCTGAGTTGACTTGAAACTGTTTAATGTTGCACTTTTTATATGTAGAAGAAAAGTTTTGTCATTTTATTTAATCTGAGCAACAACTTGAGGCAGTTTAATGTTGATTAACGTGGACCCCGAATTAAAAAAGTTGAAAAACTTATTCGGGTGTTACCATTTAGTGGTCAATTGTACGGAATATGTACTGTACTGTGCAATCTACTAATAAAAGTCTCAATCAATCAATCAATCAATCAATAAAAAAAAACACTTTATATGTAGAAGGTTTTGTTAAAACACCATTCTGAGCCTTATGTTATTTAGTTTTTATTTTATATATGTTGACCACATTAACCCTGGCAATGGACCCTGTGTGTATATGTATGTTATGCCATTGTTAACAAATTTGGTAAATAAATAACCAAAAAATTTATATTTTGTTGTTTTCTTACTGTACCAAAAATGAACCGAACCGTGACCTCTAAACCGAGGTACGTACCGAACCACAATTTTCGTGTACCGTTACACCCCTACTAGTCAGTATGACAAGAGTGTTGTGCACCAAGTAAAATTCCTAGTTTGTGAACCCGTTCTCAAACAATGGCAATAAAAACGATTCTGATTCTGCTCATTTTAAGGAGCTTACTGCAAAAACTCAAGTCAAAGATCCTCTGTGTGAAGAGTTTTCCTGCTGTTTTAAGGACCAACTGTAAAAAGAAATGCTAGTCACAGGTCCACTATGTGACAGGAATGCTCTGCTACTTTTAAAGCCGTATTGCAGAAAGTGCGAGTCAAAGATCATATACATGACAGAGGTGTTTTCGGCTATACTTTAGGATTTTGCTGCTAAATTGTCAGTTGTCACAAATTTTCAACTGAACTCAGGCCGGTTTGATATTGTTAATGCGGCAATTTTGGCCTGCACGGCCGCCAGTTGTGTCGACCTGGGCGAGACCGTACCGTTTATCTAAGGTTGATGGAAGTGCCCTGCAAAGGCTGCATTCTCCGAAGGGGATCACCTGCTAATGTCATCCTGTTCCTGTTAGTATTGGACACCTTTGAGTCAATGTGCTAATAACGTGCTTTTAAAAAGGTAGATAACTCATTTCCTTCCTATACTCTTACATAATAGAGTCGCTTAAATATATCTGAAAATGTAACATCTGATTAATATAATTGTATTCTGTTTCTCAATTGTATGAGACAAAAAAGGCAGTAGTAGTGATTTTTAGAGCGACAGTTGACCTAATGTGTGTACCATACAATATGTAAGACCGGGTCAATCACACGCTAATCTCTGATGTTCCAGTTCAGCACTGGGATTACCAATGGACGAAAAAGAATCCAAGACCTAGTAGGCATAGAAGGGATTAAATGTTCAGCCCTTAAACAGGACACTCTTTCTCTTGTTTTGACGGTCGCTATTTAATGGGGTCAACCTTGTATGGACCATGACAGCCCAGTCATGCCAGAACAGAAAATGACCTTCTCCACACGGCTCTCAAAGAGTTGTGACTAGGACTCTGGAGAAACTAACCCAGCAGGCACAAGACATTGATACAAGGTCGATTATATATACTGTATTTCCTGGACCATAGGGCGCACCGGATTATAAGGCGCACTGCCGTCTTTTTTCATACAAAAAGCGCATTAAAGGTCTCATATTAGGATTTTTTTCTAAATGTAAAACACTTCCGTGTGGTCTACATAGCATGTAATGGTGGCTCCTCGGTCAAAATGTTGCATAGATGATGTTTTACAGATCATCTTCAAGTCGCTTTCTGACAGTCGCTTCAGGATGCGCCGTTTTGTGGGCGCTCTTATTTACGTGGCTCACCTCCGACAGCGTCTTCTCCACGTCATCTTTGTTGTAGCGGTGTAGCGTGCGAGGACGGGAGTGGAAGAAGTGTCAAAAGATGGAGTTAACTGTTTTAATGACATTCAGACTTGACTTCAATCAATAACGGAGCACCGTCGCCTCATCCGTGGCTCACTAGTGCAACAACAACGCCGGAAATGTGTCCCGTGAAAAACCGTCCGACCGGAACTCTCTAACAACTAAAGTTCCGTGGGTGAATTATGTAAACCCACTACACTGGTAGTTTTTAGCGCTTCCATAGCGAGATATAAGTTAGAACTTTACGCCACTTTATATTAGAAATGGCAACAGCAGAGGGTGAATGCCCCATAACAAGAAGATAGTGAAAAAGAAGAAGCTTATCGACTACAGACTACAGTGGCGGATGTGCGCAAATTTTCTGGACTTATGCAGATCTCAAATACACATCAGCAGGTACCAGAAGGTAGGAAAAGTTGGTTTTGTATAATATCGTGAAACAAAACGCCAGATAATATGTCTGCTAATGGGTGACATTTTGCGGTCCTTATGCACACACCATAGTAATACTTGTATCTCTGACTACGGTATCCGTAGTGGGCCGACAATCAATCATACTAAAACATTTTGACAGATTTTTGAGTGCCGTGTGTAATGTTCTTTATTTTCAATGGAACATTTAAAGTTTTGGTGTTGTTTACTGCCGTCATATTGCAGTCCAACACATCGCTGATGTGTTGGATCCACTGTGGACTGGACTTTCACAATATTATGTCAGACCCACTCGACATCCATTGCTTTCGGTCTCTCCTAGAGGGGGGGGGGGGGGGGGGTTACCCACATATGCGGTCCTCTCCAAGGTTTCTCATAGTCATTCACATCGACGTCCCACTGGGGTGAGTTTTTCCTTGCCCTTATGTGGGCTCTGTACCGCGGATGCCGTTGTGGCTTGTGCAGCCCTTTGAGACACTTGTGATTTAGGGCTATATAAATAAACATTGATTGATTGATTGATTGATCTCGTATGTGTGTCTGCCATCTACTGGTCACACTTATCATTACACCATGTATCAAATAAAAATTGCTTCGATGTCGGTAAGCACAACCAGAATTATTCCGTACATTAGGCGCACCGGGTTATAAGGCGCCCTGTCGATTTTTGAGAAAATGAAAGGATTTGAAGTGCGCCTTATAGTTTGAAAAATACGGTACATGTCCTTTAAAACTGACTTCAAAACAACATAGCCAAATTGTCGTATTTGTAAATTGAGACAACGTTGATGTCTAACGTTGGACCCACGTTGTTGGTTGGGAAATGACCAAAATTCAAAGGACATTGATTAAATGTCGTCAAAAAGTATGTTGTTTCAACGTTGTATTTGTGTTGTAGAGCAGTGTTTTTCAACCAATGTGCCGCGGCACACTAGTGTGCCGTGAGATACAGTCTGGTGTGCCGTGGGAGATGATCTAATTTCACCTATTTGGGTTAAAAATATTTTTTGCAAAGCAGTAATTATAATCTGCAAATGATGTGTTGTTGTTCAGTGTCGGTGCTGTCTAGAGCTCGGCAGAGTAACCATGTAATACTCTTCCATATCAGTAGGTGGCAGCCGGTAGCTAATTGCTTTGTAGATGTCGGAAACAGCAAGAGGCAGTGTGCAGGTAAAAAGGTGTCTAATGCTTAAACCAAAAATAAACAAAAGGTGAGTGCCCCTAAGAAAAGGCATTGAAGCTTAGGGAAGGCTATGCAGAACCAAACTAAAACTGAACTGGCTACAAAGTAAACAAAAACAGAATGCTGGACGACAGCAAAGACTTACTGTGGAGCAAAGACGCGTCCACAAAGTACATCCGAACATGACATGACAATCAACAATGTCCCCACAAAGAAGGATAAAAACAACTGAAATATTTTTGACTGCTAAAACAAAGTAGATGCGGGAAATATCGCTCAAAGGAAGACATTAAACTGCTACAGGAAAATACCAAAAAGAGAGAAAAAGCCACCAAAATAGGAGCGCAAGACAAGAACTAAAACACTACACACAGGAAAACAGCAATAAACTCCAAATAAGTCAGGGTGTGATGTGACAGGTGGTGACAGTACACCTACTTTGAGACAAGAGCTATATTGATGCATGCTTGGTTATGGTTTGAATTCATATCCAACACTTGCGACAACGACTTTTTACTGTCAGCTGAGTTTCGTTTTTTAATGTTTTCTGCTGGTGGTGTGCCTCCGCATTTTTTCAACGCAAAAAATGTGCCTTGGCTCAAAAAAGGTCGAAAAACACTGTTGTAGAATATTGGTTGGGAAATGACCAAAATTCAATGGTCAAATCAACGTCGGAACCCAACATTGATTGAATGTCGTCAAAGAGCATTTTGTTCCAATGTTAAGTTTGAGTTGCTCAACGTCAGGAGTTCTCAACTTACCGTATTTTCCGCACTATAAGGCGCACCGGAGTATAAAGCGCACCTTCAATGAATGGCCTATTTTAAAACTTTGTTCATATATAAGGCGCACCGCATTATAAGGCGCATAGAATAGACGCTACAGTAGAGGCTGGGGTTACGTTATGCATCCCGTAGTTGCGAGACCTGTTGTGGCTCAATATTGGTCCATATATAAGGCGCACCGGATTATAAGGCGCATAGAATAGACGCTACAGTAGAGGCTGGGGTTACGTTATGCATCCCGTAGTTGCGAGACCTGTTGTGGCTCAATATTGGTCCATATATAAGGCGCACCGGATTATAAGGCGCATAGAATAGACGCTACAGTAGAGGCTGGGGTTACATTATGCATCCCGTAGTTGCGAGACCCGTTGTGGCTCAATATTGGTCCATATATAAGGCGCACTGGATTATAAGGCGCACTGTCAGCTTTTGAGAACATTTTAGGTTTTTAGGTGCGCCTTATAGTGCGGAAAATACGGTATTTTTAATGCCTTGTGCCTGCTGGGAATGGACTAACTGCGGATGTACATTATTAGAAGAAGACGCTGCATAATTCACTCTTATTGGACGATGGGACTACATGAGATGACATAGTTGGCCTCACTGACATGTCAGTGTTTGGTTAGTGCAGCACATTGTCCACACTCATGTCATGGTCCATGCCCGTGGACAATAGATTGTCCTATCGGGTCCTCCGATCCAGTGGTGACTCAGGGCAGTGATGTAATAATCCAACAACCTCCCCAGTCTCCCCCAAAAGTGAGTAAACCTTTTTCAAATGTTCTTGTAATCAGACCATTATTTTGGTATATTAGATATTTTTTTTTACCAGACATGTTTCGACTGTCATCTGCAGTCTTCTTGCGGTCCGGTGAGCCTTCTGAAGAAGACTGCAGATAGAAAGTCGAAACATGTCAGTTAAAAAAATCCATCTAATATACCGAAAACATGGTCTGATTACAAGGAAATTCAAAAAAGTATATGAATAAGAAGACACAATGAACATTTTTGAGCAAGTGAGTAAACCTTTTTAAAGAAATGGTGCTATAGCAATTAAACATGGATACTTAAGAGTAGTCAGTGTGTAGCTTGTATTACAGTCTTCTGAAAATAACTCAACAGGGCCATTATTGTTCAAGAAGGAAACACAAGTTCTCAAAGACCCGCAGCAGTCATACAGCCTTAGAACACAACGTTATAGAAGTGAAGTGAAGTATATTTATATAGCGCTTTTCTCTAGTGACTCAAAGCGCTTTACATAGTGAAACCCAATATCTAAGTTACATTTAAACCAGTGTTATAGGCAAGACACAATTACTTGGTACTAGGGTTGTACGGTATACCCGTATTAGTATAGTACCGCAATACTAATGAATCATATTCGGTACTATACCGCTTCTAAAAAGTACCGGTCCCCCACCCGTTGTCGTGTCGTGTCATTCAGACGAGCATGTTCGGCAGCTAAGCTAATGTCTGTCCGCAGTCAGCAGTGTTGTAATTATTTCAAAATCAATCAATCAATCAATCAATGTTTATTTATATAGCCCTAAATCACAAGTGTCTCAAAGGGCTGTACAAGCCACAACGACATCCTCGGTACAGAGCCCACATACGGGCAAGGAAAAACTCACCCCAGTGGGACGTCGGTGAATGAATCACCGACGTAAATCACTAATCCTTGTCTCCATAGAGACGTAGCAAGTACATTTGTATGAAAATATCCTCACTGTAGGACGAGTGATTGCTATACATGTATGGCGTCACATTAGTACCAAAAATCCAAGCGTGTAAAAACTGTTATCGCGCGCTGATTCTCCACTTTGTGCGCGCGCGCGACACCCTTTTGCGCGCGCGCTGTCTCGGTCTGTGCGCTGTCATGTTTCATTTTGGTACTTTGGGGGCGGGCATGCTTAGACCGCCCCTTCTTTCTGATTGGCTTTGAGCAATCAGAAGTATAGCAGGGCGGGTCATTGGAAGAAGTGGATAAAAAAATGTTGGCTGAAAAAGAGGTAAGTTATTGAACTGGTTTGGAGTGATTGTAAGGGTACTATTACTAAAAATAATAATAATACATTTTTATTTATAAAGCACTTTTCATACATTTAAAATGCAGCTCAAAGTGCTTTACATAGTTAAAAACAAAATGAGAAATAACACCCACACCCCATGAAGACAGTCAAACATGTACATAAAAATAAACAAACAAACAACAACAATAATAATAACAACACAATGACAATAGCCAATCACAGGAACCCTCTGGACGTGGAGATCCAGAGGGCTCTTTGAGGAAACACTAGATGATCAAATAAATGGATTAAAAATAATTAAAATACACATCAGGTAAAAGTCCAAAAATAATATGAAATAAGATAAGATATAATCAAACATAAAAATAAACTACAATATGAAAACTATAAAATAAAATAAAATACAATAACTGAAATATAAATATAATAAGACCATATAAAAATAGGCTAAGATATGATAAAACATAAAAATAACTATACTAATAGAATAATCTTGCACATTGGGCCTAATATTTGTGTAGTAAAGTGGTTTTTGAATTCGAGCAATGTAATCTGAAAGATGTTTAAAATATCAACAATTAATGTTAATATTTTTGAAACAATATACTCCTCATAACATGAGTATCTGTGTGCATGAGAGAGTGGAAAGAAAAGCATTGCTATAGTTTCACTTCATCTGCCTTTTTTTACAACCTACTTGAAGTTGTATTTTTCTTAATTTTTTTATTTTTATAAATTTTTTTATTTTCAAAGCCAATCAAAAAGAAGGGGCGGTCTAAGCATGCCCGCCCCCAAAGTGCCAAAATGAAACATGACAGCGCACAGACCGAGACAGCGCGCGCGCAGAAAGGCACCGCGCGCGCGCACAAAGGCACCACGCGCGCGCAAAAGGGTGTTGCGCGCGCGCACGAAGTGGAGAATCGGCGCGCGATAACAGTTTTTACGCGCTTGGATTTTTGGTACTAATGTGACGCCATATACATGCTTCACTACACACCGCAGCACACCTGAGCCTGACAATTGATATGTTAAAAATGGTCTATAGTTGACAAAGTCAAGACAAGATTTTATTATGGCCAATCATTAACCATTAAGACGATCATCTTAACTTTGAACACACAGGTGAATGAAGGGCATACTTAGTCAACAGCCATACATGTCACACTAAGGGTGGCTGTATGAACAACGCCAGCGTTGTCATAAACCTGTGCCATATAGTGAAACCACACTAAACAACAATGACAAACACATTTTGGGAGAATATTTGCACCTTAAAACAACATAAACACTACAGAACAAGACAAAGTGTCTAGTATGTTCACTATTTTATTTAAGGACAACATTGCAATAAACATGTATTTAATGTACCCTAAGATTTTTTGTTCAAATAAAGACAATAATTACATTTTTTTGTAAACGATCAGTGAGTCCATACAAAGCTAAGAGCCGGAGATTCAAGAAATAAACGGCGCACTTACCTGTGTAAAAAATTGTCCGAGGAGGGGAACCTTAAACGATAGTTTAGTGTGGCTGAAACGGGGCTTAGGCTAAATAATTATTTGTTTAAGGAGTTATCCGGCTTAGTGTAGACATAGCCTAAGCGGCCAGCTCGCCACGGTGCGCCGGAAAGCCTGAATGTCAGTTAGTGTAGGCTGAACTCGGCTATACTCGGCCTTCCTTCAGGCAAAACACTACTGCTCTCACTGCAAAAAGTCAGTGTTCAAAAACAAGGGAAAAAATACAAAATGAGGGGTATTTTACTTGAATTTAGCAAAATTATCTCAATAAGAAAATTTGGCTTGTCAAGAGTTTCCAAAACAAGTCAAATTAGCTCCCCAAAATACCTCAAAATAAGTATATTCTCACTAATAACAAGTGCACTTTTCTTGATAGAAAAAACAAATATGACACCTTTTTTCTCAGTATGTTGAAAAATATTCTTAAATGAAGTAAATGCTAGTGCCATTATCTTGACATAATGATATGCGCTCGGCATTACATTTCTTGAAACCAGCAAACTTATACCGTATTTTTCGGAGTATAAGTCGCTCCGGAGTATAAGTTGCACCGGCTGAAAATGCATAATAAAGAAGGAAAACAACATATATAAGACGCACTGGAGTATAAGTCGCATTTTTGGGGGAAATGTATTTGATAAAAGCCAACAGCAAGAATAGACATTTGAAAGGCAATTTAAAATAAATAAAGAATAGTGAACAACAGGCTGAATAAGTGTACGTTATATGAGGCATAAATAACCAACTGAGAAGGTGCCTGGTATGTTAACGTGACATATTATGGTAAGAGTCATTCAAATAACTATAACATATAGAACATGCTATACGTTTACCAAACAATCTGTCACTCCTAATCGCTAAATCCCATGAAATCTTATACGTCTAGTAGGGATGATGTTTGATAAGGAATTATCGAGTTCGAGTCTATTATCGAATCCTCTTATCGAACCGATTCCTTATCGATTCTCTTATGGAGTCCAGATAGGTTGTTGTATATCAATCAATGTTTATTTATATAGCCCTAAATCACAAGTGTCTCAAAGGGCTGTACAAGCCACAACGAGATCCTCGGTACAGAGCCCACATACGGGCAAGGAAAAACTCACCCCAGTGGGACGTCGGTGAATGACTATGAGAAACCTTGGAGAGGACCGCATATGTGGGTAACCCCCCCCCCCCCCTCTAGGGAAAAAAACACAATATTTGGTTTAACAAAAGCTCACTTTTATTATATAATAAAAAAATAAAATCTAATAAATAAATAAATATTGACTGTTACCCACCTAAAAAAATAATATAAAATAAATAAATATTGACTGTTGTTACCCAAAGTATATTAAGTGGGATTTTTCAGAGAAACAAATATATACAGTAACACAAAAACAACCTGTGATCACTATAGGTGTATAAATAATAATATAGTGTTAAATAAAATCAGTCCCTTGGGCACAAAACTGAAAATAATACAGCTCTCCAAAAAGTGCACTTCTGCTGCTATTTGACATAACTGTTTGTTATGATGCTTTGACATTTTTGCACTTTATTTCTTTATTGAAAGAAACTTCTATGAAGAGAAAAGTTGTTTGCAAATGTGGTTACAATGCTAAAAAATGAAAAGTTAAAGCTAAAAAAGAAATACACTTTATTGAGTTAACATTATTTCTTTATAGTGGGAAAAATGTTACGAGCTAGAGAATATAACAACTACACTACCCAGCATGCAACGGGAGTTACGAGCATGCGCGGTAGCCCCGAAAAGTGTTGCATGTTGCCACGCTGTGGAAGTAAACGTCAAGAACTCAGCCAACACGCCTCGTCTGCATTATTTATAATTAGACAGACAACACATCTACAGTGTGATTTTGTAACGTTTACAAGGAAAGAAAAACAAAAGTTAAAAAAGGGAGATGTGTTGTATATATATGTATGTGCTGCGGTTGTTTTAAGAAGGTTGCGACAGCTGCCGTAAAGGAGGTGCGTTGCTAGCCTGGTTGCTATGTTTCCGGTTGGTCGTAAAAGTGTTCATCATGTGTTTTACCCTGCTCAAATCTCTCAATAAAGTTATTCGATGGATTATAGCTTTTGTTTTGAACTTTATTACACCTTGGAGCGCTTTTTCCCGTCCATTGTTTTCCTGCTTTCACTATCTGCGCCTAATGACTGAGCTACGTGACGCCATTTCTTGTGATGTCCCACGGAGCATTTCTGGTCGGGACGGGATTCGAATAAAGAATCAACTCTTTTCCTTTACTATAGTGGTCTCGATAACGGGTACCGGTTCTCAAAAAGGGATTCGAGTCCGAGGACTCGGTTCTTTTCTTATCAAACAACCGGGAAAACCGGTTTCGAGTATCATCCCTAACGTCAAGTCTCTTACGTGAATGAGCTAAATATTATTATTTGATATTTTACGGTAATGTGTTAATAATTTCACACATAAGTCGCTCCTGAGTATAAGTCGCACCCCCGGCCAAACTATGAAAAAAACTGTGACTTATAGTCCGAAAAATACGGTACTAAAAACGAGTTTATTTTTCTTAATGGAAAGGCAACAAGGCAAGCGCTTGTTACTCTCGGGGTCTACGAGCCGCTCAGGCAAATCATATTGTCTAAAAAGGCATTTTGCCAATTTTTTTTAATTGTAATTTTGAAGAATTTATCTGAATGTGCATGAACTATTTCTGTTCAAAATTGTTTGAAATGTCAAATGTTTAAATGATAACTGTCAGTTTACTGTACTGTGCCAACTGTACTACTATATGAGTACATCTTTTCTATTGTTTCATTGAAAATAAAACAGCAAAGTCCATTTGGCTGTCATCTGTTTTAATTATGAGACACAATTGTGTCAAAGTCATGATTTTTTTTATTTCATGCTTGAAATAAGAAATTATTACTTTGAAAAAGGAGTTCTATACTTGTGAGTGTTGATGACACAGCTTTGCAACAGTTGATATTCTAGTTTCAAGCATGTTTTACTCAATATAGCTCATCAAATCTCAGCAACAAGCTGTAATATCTTACTGACATCATTTAGGACCAAAACACTTAAAACAAGTAAAAGACTAACATAAAATCTGCTTAGTAAAACACTAACTAGGGCTGCGAATCTTTGGGTGTCCCACGATTCGATTCAATATCGATTCTTGGGGTCACGATTCGATTCAAAATCGATTTTCTTTTCAATTCAACACGATTCTCGATTCAACAACGATTTTTTCTCGATTCAAAAGGATTGTCTATTCATGGAATACATAGATTTCAGCAGGATCTACCCCAGTCTGCTGACATGCAAGCAGAGTAAAAAGCTTTTATAATTGTAAAGGACAATGTTTTATCAACTGATTGCAATAATGTACATTTGTTTGAACTATTAAATGAACCAAAAATATGACTCATTTCATCTTTGTGAAAATATTGGACACAGTGTGTTGTCAAGCTTATGAGATGCGATGCAAATGTAAGCCACTGTGACACTATTGTTCTTTTTTATTTTATTTTTTATAAATGTCTAATGATAATGTCAATGAGGGATTTTTTAATCACTGCTATGTTGAAATTGGAACTAATATTGATACTGTTGTTGATAATATTCATTTTTGTTTCACTACTCTGTCGTGTTTGTGTCTCCTCTCAATTGCTCTGCTTATTGCAGTTCTGAGTGTTGCTGGGTTGGGTTTGGTTTTGGAATTGGATTGCATTGTTATGGTATTGCTGTGTATTAATTAAAAAAAAAAGAAAAAGTATCGATTTATTAAAAATGAGAATCGATTCTGAATCGCACACCCTTAACCCTAACATAAAATCTGCTTAGTGAGAAGAATTATCTTATCAGACAGAAAATAAGCAAATATCACCCTTCTTTGAGATGTTTAATCTTACTTAGATTTTTTGCAGTTCTGGTCCACTGGCGCCGCTAAAATCAACCAAAACAGAAAATTCTTAAGTGGGGCTTAAAGTGAAAACAAACTGGTTTTCATCTCAGTAAGTTCCTCACGCTATAGTTTCTGTCCTCCATTAAACGCTCGCGGGGCAGCATCCCAACGTGAAGACATGTGAAGTTACGCAAAGGATGGATGGAATTTCAAGAGTGGGAGACTCTCACAGCTTTGTTGTGGACGTCCCTTTTTTTTCTCTTTTGGATGCACAAGCCCTCCCCCTCGTTCTTTTGACACGTGAGCAAGCGGAACATGGACGAGTGTGAGAGCGCACAACAGGAAGGGGACGGGACCATATTCCTCCTCCATGGAAGCCAGCTGCCAGCTTAGCATGCCAGCTACTGTACGTCTAATGTCCAAAAATGGCCAGGCAACGACAAGCTTGTTTTCTCTCGCCTAACACCATTTCCTTCTCTCGTTCCTTTTGTCTATGACGGAAACAAGACTCGTCTGATTCCTCTTATCACGAGATGCTGACTGCCAGGAGTAAAAATACATTCAAAGCGCCATCTTGTCTGGGGGCATATCTCTGCTAACATCGTAAAACCTTTTGATCACACCCTGCAGTCGCTTTCAAGCCTTCAATACTTGTTTTTGACTTCATTTGCTGCCACCTTTTTGAATCAATTACTCCGTCACTAACAAGACTGCGAGTGGAGGCTTGATAATTGGAATAAATCAAATGTTTTGACGACAAAGTTGCACACGTGTGTTAAAAAACATTGTTGTCGTTTTCTAGATAAGAAACGAGGAAGTTTTGAACAGTGAATTTTACACATCGTAAAACGTGTTTCGAAGCCATATACGGTAGAAATACAGGATTGTTACCAGGGAGTATTCAGAATCATAAAACGTGCATAGAGACTTAGTCAGCATGAGACTAAATATGAAACTAGACTTCTTATCGGATGTGCTGATTGTAAAGGGTGCACATAAAAAACAATTCCCCTCTGAATCGCAATTTATTTTGATTGTAAATCAATTCATAACATCCTAAAATCAGTTTAAAAAAAAAACTAAAAATTATATTGTAGCGGTTGCTTCAAGGACATGATTCACCACACCTGTTTACTTGACTTTGTCGTCATTATTCACCGTCATTGTTCTATTGTGCACATAACAATGTTGTTCTTGTTTAGCATTCACATACGTCGGTGTTTTTCAACCACTGTGAGATATTGTCTGGTGTGCCGTGGGAAATTATGCAACTTCACCTAATTGGTCCAAAAAATATTTTTTGCAAATCAATAATTATAATCTGCAAATAATGTGCCGTTGCTTAGTGTCTGTGCTGTGTAGAACCAGAGGTGGGTAGTAACTAGGGATGATACTCGAAACCGGTTTTCCCGGTTGTTCGATAAGAAAATAACAGAGTCCTCGGACTCTAATCCCTTTTTGAGAACCGGTACCCGTTATCGAGACCACTATAGTAAAGGAAATAGTAGGTTCTTTAATCGAACCCCTCGGAACGAATCCTGGTCCCGACCAGAAATGCTCCGTGTGACATCACAATAAATCAGTCACGTAGCGCAGTCATTAGGCGCAGATAGGGAAAGCAGGAAAACAATGGACGGGAAAAAGCGCTCCAAGGTGTAATAAAGTTCAAAACAAAAAGGTATAATCCAATGAATAACTTTACTGAGAGATTTGAGCAGGGTACAAACTCATGAAGAACACTTTTACGACCAACCGGAAACATAGCAACCAGGCTAGCAACGCACCTCCTTTACGGCAGCTGTCGCAACGTTCTTAAAGCAACCGCAGCACATACATATATATACAACACATCTCCCTTTTTTAACTTTTGTTTTTCTTTCCTTGTAAACAAAACAAAATCACACTGTACATGTGTTGTCTGTTTAATTATAAATAATGCAGACGAGGCGTGTTGGCTGAGTTCTTGACGTTTACTTTCACGGGTGACGACATGCAACAACACTTTTCGGGGCTACCGCGCATGCTCGTCACTCCCGTTGCATGCTGGGTAGTGTAGTTGTGATATTCTCTAGCTCATAACATCTTTCCCCCTATAAAGAAATAATGTTAACTCAATAAAGTGTATTTCTTTTTTTAGCTTTAACTTTTCATTTTTTAGCATTGTATCCACATTTGCAAACAACTTTTCTCTTCATAGAATTTTCTTTCTTTCTTTAAAGTGCAAAAATGTCAAAGCATCATAACAAACAGTTATGTCAAATAGCAGCAGAAGTGCACTTTTTGGAGAGCTGTATTATTTCCAGTTTTGTGCCCAAGGGACTGATTTTATTTAACACTATATTATTATTTATACACCTATAGTGATCACAGAGACAGGTTGTGTTTGTGTTACTGTATATATTTGTTTTTCTGAAAAATCCCACTTAATATACTTTGGGTAACAACAGTCAATGTTTATTTATTTTATTTTATTTTTTAAGGGGGGTAACAGTCAATATTTATTTATTTATTAGATTAAATTGTTTTCTTATATAATAAAAGTGAGCTTTTGTTAAACCAAATATTGTGTGTTTTTTTTCTATATACAACAACCTATCTGGACTCCATAAGAGAATCGATAAGGAATCGGTTCGATAAGAGGATTCGATAATAGACTCGAACTCGACAATTTCTTATCAAACATCATCCCTAGTAGTAACGCGCTACATTTACTCCGTTACATCTACTTGAGTAACTTTTGGGATAAATTGTACTTTTAAGAGTAGTTTTAAAGGCCTACTGAAATGAAATGTTCTTATTTAAACGGGGATAGCAGGTCCATTATATGTGTCATACTTGATCATTTCGCGATATTGCCATATTTTTGCTGAAAGGATTTAGTAGAGAACATCGACGATAAAGTTCGCAACTTTTGGTCGCTGATAAAAAAGCCTTGCCTGTAGCGGAAGTAGCGTGACGTCACAGGTTGAGGAGCTCCTCACATCTGCACATTGTTTACAATCATGGCCACCAGCAGCGAGAGCGATTCGGACCGAGAAAGCGACGATTACCCCATTAATTTGAGTGAGGATGAAAGATTCGTGGATGAGGAAAGTGAGAGTGAAGGATTAGAGGGCAGTGGAAGCGATTCAGATAGGGAAGATACTGTGAGAGGCGGGTGGCACCTGATATTCAGCTGGGAATGACTAAAACAGTAAATAAACACAAGACATATATATACTCTATTAGCCACAACACAACCAGGCTTATATTTAATATGCCACAAATTAATGCGCATAACAAACACCTCCCCCCTCCCGTCCATATTACCCGCCAATACAACTCAAACACCCGCACAACACACTCAATCCCACAGCCCAAAGTACCGTTCACCTCCGCAAAGTTCATACAGCACATATATTTCCCCAAAGTTACGTACGTGACATGCACATAGCGGCACGCACGTACGGGCAAGCGATCAAATGTTTGGAAGCCGCAGCTGCGTACTCACGGTACCGCGTATCCAACTCAAAGTCCCCCTGGTTGTGTTGCTGCAGCCGGCCGCTAATACACCGCTTCCCACCTACAGCTTTCTTCTTTGCTGTCTTCATTGTTCATTAAACAAATCGCAAAATATTCACCTACACAGATGTCCAGAATACTGTGGAATTTTGCGATGAAAACAGGCAACTTAATAGCTGGCCACAATGCTGTCCCAAAATGTCCGCTACAATCCGTGACGTCACGCGCAGATGTCATCATACCGAGACGTTTTCAGCAGGATATTTTGCGGGAAATTTAAAATTGCACTTTACTAATCCAACCCGGCCGTATTGGCATGTGTTGCGATGTTAAGATTTCATCATTGATATATAAACTATCAGACTGCGTGGTCGGTAGTAGTGGCTTTCAGTAGGCCTTTAATGCAACATATTTTTACTTTTACTTGAGTATATTTATAGAGAAGAAACGCTACTTTTACTCCGCTCCATTTATCTACATTCAGCTCGCTACTGATTTTTATCGATCTGTTAATGCACGCTTTGTTTGTTTTGGTTTGTCAGACAGACCTTCAAAGTAGGATCTATGGCATGCCTGCGTTTCACCAATCAGATGCAGTCACTGGTGACGTTTGACTCCGTTTCACCAATCAAACAGAGCCAGGCGGTCACGTGATTAACAAGCTTAAGCTTACATGAACTCAACGTCAAATTTGAGGAAGCACATGGCGGTAAGTAACCTTAGTAGATATTTTGGCTGTCACCGTAGGCTGGTGTTAGCTTCCCTGCTATGAATCACTGTCAAATGTACATCGTGTGGGGACATTTATTAACGCACTGCAGCCTCATAGACACACAGACAGAGACAAACTCACACGCACACACGCACACACACACACACACACACACACACACACACACACACACACACACACACACACACACACACACACACACACACACACACACACACACACACACACACACACACACACACACACACACACACACACACACACACACACACACACACACACACGCATGCATGCATACAAACACCAATCAGTGTGTTCCCAGGTGCAGCCCACACCTATCAGTTTATGGTTTGTGTAAAGGCTAACTTGTTATTTTCCTTTGTAATCTTTGCCTACTGAGCCTATGGTGCTGTTAAGTTATTGTGGCTCAATTTGCCTTAATTTTTTTTATGTTAATGTATTATTATTTAATATATGTTATTGTTTTAGTTGCTTAAGAGATATTCCTGGCTCTGAATTTGCTCATTGCTATTTTTATGTTTTTGTGCATTATTTGTTGCCGTCATCATTAAACGAACAGGTTACTCATCAGTTACTCAGTAGTTTTTTCACAACATACTTTTTACTTTTACTCAAGTAAATATTCGGGTGACTACTCCTTACTTTTACTTGAGTAATAAATCTCTAAAGTAACAGTACTCTTACTTGAGTACAACTTCTGGCTACTCTACCCACCTCTGTGTAGAACTCTGCAGGGTAACCGCGTAATAGTAGGTGGTATCAGGTAGTTAATTGCTTTGTAAATGTCGGAATGTGTCAGGTGAGACGAGGATGATTCGTTGTGATCCCAATATGCAGAGCACAGCGGGAGGCAGCGTGCAGGTAAAAAGGTATGTATTGCTTGAACCCAAAATAAGCTAAAGGGAAAGGGAAAGGAAAAGGCAATGGCTATGCAAAACGAAAGTACAACTGAAATGGCTACAAAGTAAACAGAAACAGAATCCTGGACGACTTACCGAAACTTACGGCGTCCACAAAGTACATTTGTACATGACATGACAATCAACAATGTCCACACAAAGAAAGATAGCAACAACGTAAATAGCCTTGCTTGCTAACACAAAGCAGGTGTGCGGAATAGCGCTCAAAAGGAAGACATGACACTGCTACAGGAAAACACCAACAAAACAGGAAGGACCACCAAAATAACAGTGCAAGACAAGAACTAAAACACTACACACAGGAAAACACCAACAAACTCAATATAAGTCACATGGTGATGTGACAGGTCGTGACAGTACATCTACTTTGAGACAAGAGCTATATTGATGCATGCTTGTTTATGGTTTAAAGTCATATCCAAAAATTACGAGAACGACTTTTTACTGTCAATATCGGCTACTGAGTTTCGTTGTTTTATTATTTCTGCTTGTGGTGTGTCTCTGGATTTTTTCAATGAAGAAAATGTGCCTCGGCTCAAAAAAGGTTGAAAAACACTGCTATAATCAATGTTTTATCAATGTCTTGTAGGGCTGCGAATCTTTGGGTGTCCCACGATTCGATTCAATATCGATTCTTGGGGTCACGATTCGATTAAAAATCGATTTTTTTCGTTTCAACGCGATTCTCGATTCAAAAACGATATTTTTCCGATTCAAAAGGATTCTCTATTCATGGAATACATAGATTTCAGCAGGATCTACCCCAGTCTGCTGACATGCAAGCAGAGTAGTAGATTTGTGTAAAAAGCTTTTATAATTGTAAAGTACATTTGTTTTAACTATTAAATGAACCAAAAATATGACCTATTTTATCTTTGTGAAAATATTGGACACAGTGTGTTGTCAAATGGGATGCAAGTGTAAGCCACTGTGACACTATTGTTCTTTTTTTTATTATAAATGTCTAATGATAATGTCAATGAGGGATTTTTAATCACTGCTATGTTGAAATTGTTACTAATATTGATACTGTTGTTGATAATATTCATTTTTGTTTCACTACTTTTGGTTTGTTCTGTGTCGTGTTTGTGTGTCCTCTCAATTGCTCTGTTTATTGCAGTTCTGAGTGTTGCTGGGTCAGGTTTGGTTTTGGAATTGGATTGCATTGTTATGGTATTGCTGTGTATTGTTTTGTTGGATTGATTAATAAAAATTTAAAAAATAAAAGAAAAAAATAAGAAAAAAAGATATATATATTTATTTTTTTTTTTTAATAGATTTTTTAAAAATGAGAATCGATTCTGAATCGCATAACGTGAGAATCACGATTCGAATTCGAATCGATTTTTCCCCATACCCCTAATGTCTTGTGCCTGCTGGGCGTGATTGAACTCGATCCAATAATCGCCCAGTCCTACCCACAATGTAATGCGTTTGACGTCACATTTTCAAGCCCTATACATTTCTCAACAGTTTCTAGACACCTGGTGTATGATTTTCTGTTCTTCGAGTCTAAAAAAAAGTGCTCTGCACTTGAGTTTAAAGGCCTACTGAAATGATTTTTAAAAATTTAAACGGGAATAGCAGATCCATTCTATGTGTCATACTTGATCATTTCGCGATATTGCCATATTTTTGCTGAAAGGATTTAGTAGAGAAAATCGACGATAAAGTTCGCAACTTTTGCTCGCTGATAAAAAAAGCCTTGCCTGTAGCGGAAGTAGCGTGACGTCACAGGAGCTAGTATTCCTCACAATTCCCCGTTGTTTACAATGGAGCGAGAGAGATTCGGACCGAGAAAGTGACGATTACCCCATTAATTTGAGCGAGGATGAAAGATTCGTAGATGAGGAACGTTACAGTGAAGGACTAGAGAGGCAGTGATGGACGTATCTTTTTTTGCTCTGACCGTAACTTAGGTACAAGCTGGCTCATTGGATTCCACACTCTCTCCTTTTTCTATTGTGAATTACGGATTTGTATTTTAAACCACCTCGGATACTATATCCTCTTGAAAATGAGAGTCGAGCACGCGAAATGGACATTTAAAGTGACTTTTATCTCCAAGACAATACATCGGTGACACACTTAGCTACTGAGCTAATGTGATAGCATCGTTCTCAAATGAAGATAGAAACAAAATAAATAAACCCCTGACTGGAAGGATAGACAGAAGATCAACAATACTATTAAACCATGTACATGTAACTACACGGTTAAAAATTCTCAGCCTGGTAAGGCTTAACAATGCTGTTGCTAACGACGCTAAGGCTAATTTAGCAACTTAGAAACCGGACCTCACAGAACTATGATAAAAACATTAGCGCTCCACCTACGCCAGCCAGCCCTCATCTTCTCATCAACAGCCGTGCTCACCTGCGTTCCAGCGATCGACGGCGCGACGAAGGACTGCATCCGTGGGTTTGGCGGCAAGCATCGGCTAGGCGTCTGCTTTCAGGGTAAGTAGTCCTTGTTGTGTTGCTGTAAGTATTGTACTTAGCCGCTAAGACACCGATCGATCCCACCTACAACGTTCTTCTTTGCAGCCTCCATTGTTCATTAAACAAATTGCAAAAGATTCACCAACACAGATGTCCAGAATACTGTGGAATTTTGTCGAAGAAAACAGAGCTTTGTGTATTGTGTCCAATAGGGTCCAAACACTTCCGTGCATTTTGTGACGTCACGCGCATAAATCATATCCAAAGGAGATTTTCAACCGGAAGTGTCGCGGGAATTTTAAAATGTCACTTTATAAGTTAACCCGGCCGTATTGGCATGTGTTGCAATGTTAAGATTTCATCATTGATATATAAACTATCAGACTGCGTGGTCGCTAGTAGTGGCTTTCAGTAGGCCTTTAATATGCGAAAATCCTGAGTTTTTTGGGGTTAAGTCACAAAAAATATTGATAACCAATTTCTTAAAATCACAACCTAATGCAATGTTATTGAAAATAAAAAGACATAGTAACTTTTGCATCCACTTTGTGGAAAATCTGCCAATAAATCTGTTTTTTAGGCTGCATTAATCCCCCAAAAAAGACACGTAATCCAGAAGGACTGAATTGTCAACACGTGCTGCATTGCTGGTGACTTAAAAAAAGCACCTGACGAGTTTCACACATTCAGTTCACGTTCTTCAAGTCCACTGACACATTCCACACATGCATTCCTGGAGCTCTGCAGAGTCCTTTAAGCAAACACAACCTCCTGCAAGACAGACGGTTCCACTGTGCACATTTCAAGCCCATTAGAATGTGTCAAAGTCACACCGGTGTCATTTAGAATGGCGCAGACGCCGACAGCATCGCTCACAATATACAAGAGCAGCGGATCACGTGCGGTGAAAGCTGAGAGCGCGCACGAGCCTGTGACATAGTGCCAACATAAACTGCACAAGCATGGCCAAAAAAGGCCCCTTGCAAGTGGATAAATACGGCCGTGTTGAAAGATAATGCCATGCTATTGGCACTAAAGCCTGTCAGTCAAAAACCAACAAGACCCTGACCCACTTTGGCCCGGTTCAAACTGTGTAAACAAAAGTCACACCCTAATATGAGACTTTCTCAAGACAAAATATTAGGTGAGTCTGCAGAAAAAAGAAAAAAAAAACCAGGAGTGGCAAAGCTTTTGTTTTTGCTTCACTCACGTGCTGGTGTTGGGAGTAAGTAGATACATGTTATGACTTGTGATAGTTTCTCCCTCGTGGTGATGTCCTACTTTCTCTCAATGTTGTCAATCGATGCTCGTTCATTACTGGCACATCACCATGGAAACGGTCTCGAGAGGACAGCTTGTATGAGAGAAGAGTTGTTTTAGGTTTGAAATCGCCGTGTTTAAGTAAGGACAAGATGCAGACTGCACTGGAAAAAGTCAGTGTTCAAAAAGAAGAAGAAAAAAATACAAAGATGAGGGGTATTTTATTTGAACTAAGCAAAATGATCTGCCAATAGAACAAGAAAATGTGTCTTGTCAAATGAGCTAACCTCAATGAACCCAAAAATACCTTAAAATAAGTATATTCTCACTAATAACAAGTGTACTACTATATGCAGGGCCGGCCCGTGGCATAGGCCGTATAGGCAAATGCTAAGGGCGCCGTCCATTAGGGGGCGCCACGCCAGTGCCACAAATGTTGAAGAAAAAAAAAAAAAAGAAAAAAAAAGTTGGTATTATTATTTCTAAATACAAAAAATAATCCCTCGTTATTTAAAATGCAAAGTAAAGCCTATTTAATAGAAATATTATTTGTTACAACATTACGCCCCCCTCACCCGTATCATGACTCTTTTTGGACGTCACCACATCAAAAAACTACACAAGATGTCAAAACGGCCAAAACTGTCAGGTGCCCAGGGAAGAAAAAAGAGAAAAGAAGAGGAGGAGAAACGAGAAAAAGACAGAGGTAGCGGGTAGGTAACGTTAGCCTACATGAAATTATTTGTCTGTTACAGAATGTGATAGTAACCTGGCATTAAGCTAATGTTACATGATTCGGCAATTGCTAATCAATAAATAGCTAGTTCTGTTTTAACGTCGGGTTAATATTGTGGAGGGGGCTAAATTGTTGTGGAAAATAATAATGTAACGTTAGGTAATTACAGTACTCCCTGGTGTACAGTCATTTGTAAGTCATTCTAGTTAATGCAATATTAAAAAGCACAAATAGAGAACTCTGTAGGATCCCCTTTTTTTGTAATATAGTTGTTAAAGTCATACTGGTTTGATATCTTGTTTTGTGCAGTGCCTTATTTATATTGTATTTTTAATTTATTTTATGCAACTTGTTGACACGTTTTATTTTATGTTTATGTATGTAAAAAATATTGTACTTCATATATTCATTTTTTGTATTCATTTATTTATTCATATTTTTTTTTATCTTGTTAACTATTCTGATTGTTAATTTGCTTTCTTTAAGTAAAAAAAAAGGTCAAAGACAAATCTATTCGGTTTCTTGTGAGTATATACACTTCACTGCCGATGTGGGGGGGGGCGCCACCTAAAATCTTGCCTAGGGCGCCAGATTGGTTAGGGCCAGGCCTGACTATATGAGTACGTATTTTCTATTGTTTCATTGAAAATAAAACAGCAAAGTCCATTTGGCTGTCATCTGTTTTAATCATGAGACACAATTGTGTCAGTCATGATTTTTTTTTTATTTCATGCTTGAAATAAGAAATGATGACTTTAAAAAAGTAGTTTTCTACTTATGAGTGTTGATGACACAGCTTTGCAACAGTTGATATTCTAGTTTCAAGCATGTTTTACTCAATACAGCTCATCAAATCTCAGCAACAAGCTGTAATATCTTACTGAGATCATTTAGGACCAAAACCCTTAAAACAAGTAAAACACTAACATAAAATCTGCTTGGTGAGAAGAATTATCTTATCAGACAGAAAATAAGCAAATATCACCCTTATTTGAGATATTTAACCTGACTTAGATTTCAGTTTTTGCAGTGTGGGTTGGAAAATCCTGCATGGTGTTGCACGTCCCGGTCCTGCCTGCATGCACGCACGTCTAAACGGGTTGACACGAGCAGTTTCTGTGCTCTTTTGTTACAGCAGAGTGACAAAAATGATTAACTGAGCTTTGCGGTCAAGCTTTGACTGTTGTTTTTCCACAATAACAACCAAAATCGGAACTTTTAACAGTGTGTAAGTTAGTATTTTGTCTTTGCAAACCCCTAAAAATATTAAAAAGGTTCAAAAACAAGTAACGGACAGAAAAAAACAATGGCATTAAAAATATGTTGAAGAGGTTCATTTAGCCTACTAATGTGTATTTATAAATGGTTGATTTATATAGGCTAGTAAGGTAAAGTTTTGTACCTGATAAGTTTCTTAAAAATGTTAATTATGTAATTGCACTGCCTCAAGATGCTTACTTGTGCGCCTTTTCCACTGCACGGTACTTTGGTTTGCTTGGGACTCCATTTGACGCATTTCCACTGGCAAAATGAGGTACTGTAGGACCTACATAGCAGTGATATTGTAGTCCAGTGGCGCTCAAAAATATATCAAAATGTTTTAGTACGACTTTGGTAAGCTATGAAGCCGCATCGCTTGATATATTGTACTGTGCTTCAACATAGGAGTCTTTTTATGGTGTGTGTATTAGGTAAGACATAATATCTGGCGTTTTGTTTCTTCGCAATATTATGCAAAATAAACTTTTCTTACCTTCTGGTACCTGCTGATCTGTATTTGGGATCTGCATAAGTCCTGAAAATTTGTGCGGGTCCACCTTTGTAGTCCATGCCGGGGGCGCACATAAAAGTCTCAGGAGTCCATACCTGAAAACAAACAGGAAGTCGGCCGACTTGAATTTCGTCCTCCAACTTTTGCTGAAAAAAGGGGTCGTACTTTACCAAACTCCTTCTAGGGACTTTGACCAAATGAGTAGCAATTAAAATTACAGATACTACACATAAAGGTGACGATAAATTGCGAACAAATTTTAAGTGGCCGTGGTATGGCGCCAAACTTTGCTCTGATAGTTTTTGGCCATTTTTTGGCAAAAAAAGGGGTCGAATTGTAACAAAATTCTACTAGGAACTTTGGCTAAATGAGTCGCGGTTTAAAAATTACAGATACTACACATAAAGGTGATGATAAATTGCAAACACATTATTCCTACGCCATAAGATGTGGGTGTGGTATGGCACCAAACTTTGCTCCGTATTTTGTAGGCACGTCAAGTATGGTGAAAAACGTTGTATTTTGGGGGTCCCAAAAATTGAATTTAAAAATTTGTTCTAACACCACCTTTAAAATTTGAAAAAATTAGCCCCTCCTACCAGTTTCACGTATTTACACAAAAACCGCAGGAGACGTCTACCATGACGGGGCGCACATAAAAGTCTCAGGAATCCATACCTGAAAACAAACAGGAAGTCGGTCGTCTTGAATTTCGTCTTCCAATTTCTATGGAAAAAAGGGGTCGCACATTAACAAACTCCTTCTAGGAATTTTGACCAAATGAGTCGCAATTAAAATTACAGATACTACACATAAAGGTGACGATAAATTGCGAACAAATTTTTCCTACGCCATAAGATGTGGGTGTGGTATGGCACCAAACTTTGCTCTGATGGTTTTTGGCCATTTTTTGGCAAAAAAGGGGTCGTATTGTAACAAACTTCTACTAAAGACTTTGGCCAAATGAGTCGCGGTTTAAAAATTACAGATACTACACATAAAGGTGACGATAAATTTCAAATAATTTTTCCTACGCCATAAGATGTGGGTGTGGTATGGCACCAAACTTTGCTCTGATAGTTTTTGGCAAAAAAAGGGGTCGAATTGTAACAAACTTCTGCCAGGAACTTTGGCCAAATGAGTCGTGTTTTAAATTTACACATAAAGGTGATGATAAATTGCATATTTTTCCTACACCATAAGATGTGGGCGTGGTATGGCGCCAAACATTGCTCCGATGATTCGCCATTAATAATTTAGCTCCACAAATTTAGATTTGGATCCTATTTGGTAGAAATGATGATGATGACACCCTGAAGTGCCCGATGGGTTCCTACCTACTCATATTGAGTGGAGCTTAGCGGCGGAAACCGCACCACACCCTTTCAGGTGATCAGAGATACTAAACTGATGGGTGGTGATACACTACCGTTCAAAAGTTTGGGGTCACATTATAATGTCCTTATTTTTCAATGAAGATAACTTTAAACTAGTCTTAACTTTAAAGAAGTACACTCTATACATTGCTAATGTGGTAAATGACTATTCTAGCTGCAAATGTCTGCTTTTTGGTGCAATATCTACATAGGTGTATAGAGGCCCATTTCCAGCAACTATCACTCCAGTGTTCTAATGGTACAATGTGTTTGCTCATTGGCTCAGAAGGCTAATTGATGATTAGAAAACCCTTGTGCAATCATGTTCACACATCTGAAAACACTTTAGCTCGTTACAGAAGCTACAAAACTGACCTTCCTTTGAGCAGATTGAGTTTCTGGAGCATCACATTTGTGGGGTCAATTAAACGCTCAAAATGGCCAGAAAAAGAGAACTTTCATCTGAAACGCGACAGTCTATTCTTGTTCTTAGAAATGAAGGCTATTCCACAAAATTGTTTGGGTGACCCCAAACTTTTGAACGGTAGTGTAAATTGCAAAAAATGTTTTGCAATTGACAGGATGTGGGCGTGGCATGGCGGCAAACCTTGATCTGATAATTCGCCACGAAACACGAAACGTTAATAACTCTAATTTGCTTAAATCGTATCCATCTTCACCAATCAGTGATTTTGATGAAAGTAGCACGGTCCTGATGGTCACAATCTGCCAAGACACACAAAGTCCACATGGAGTCTATTTCACGTGCTCAAAAAGTCTCCTACTGCGGTGCCCCGCCCCCGCCTCACATCCTGTCTCATCAACATCCTGTCAAAATCAGACATTAAGTGTGAAGCGCTGTCATTGTTAGGTAATACCCAAACGTGTTACAAGCCAGCCCACCCTTTCGCACATTCCATATATTACTTTGTAACACCCTGCCAAAGGGGATATACCTGGAAAGCACCTCTTACCAGGAATTGGAGTTATTTCTCATGCGGAAACAAAGAAGGTGTTAAATCAAAGAGCCCCAAATGTGCTCGCAGCTTGTTGCAGGAATGTATTCAAGATGTACATTCCAAAACTGTCAGCGTGGCAATGATGTAATAAATCATCTTATTTTGCAGCTGGAAAACATGCAAGGACATTCAGTACTTGGATATCCATGCTTTTTTTCCCCGCCTCATTCTCAACACTGCATGACCACAAAGTCCAAGCTTAGAACAAAACAACACAGCGTCCAAGCCAATAAAAGAAAAAAAGAAACCAGTCTCGTTTTAGTGGCCAAAGCTGCACATCTTTTAGTTTGCAGAACAACAAGTATGAAATTGTTCGGTTCCACTATAAGTTGCAGCTGGTCCAAAACTGGGAGGACATGCACAAGAAAAAAACCCAAACAAACCTTATGACCTGCCTCATTTTTTCGAAGCAGCACTGAGTAACTTCAGTAATAAAATATTTCCATAACTTTTGGGACGATACATGGAGTTACAACTAGTTGAATGACACCTCTGTCATGGCCTGAATGGGTCTGTATCGCTTTTACTGGCACTTGTTGACATTGAGGAGGGTGGCAAGAACCCTGTCACACGAAAAACGACAAATGTGCTGACTTGCTTTAAGGCATTCCCTATTCTTTAAAAAGACGAAGGTCAATGTGAATGCCTACATTCCGCCAGAAAACAAAAAGAAGAACAAGAACGCCTACGTGCAATTACTGCTATCTTGGCCGAAGCTCCAAAACAACCTAAGAAAGGAAAAGTTTTGTCTGAAGAGACAACAAAGAAAAACGGAGCTTAGCTGCATAAAAGGACAGTCAGGATCAACATTGCCCCGGCTTTCACCCGCTGGCGTGAGCTCAAAGACGGGGAATTTCAGACCGATGCTGCCTTGGCTCTGTTCCTGCTGGACTAGTAAGTGACTTTCAATGCTCAAATCAAAATGCTAATGCTAATGTTAGCTATCGGAAATTTGCGTGGTAGCAATAAATAGCCACCAGCATGATAGTTTCACTAATACCGTATTTTTCGGACTATAAGTCGCAGTTTTTTTCATAGTTTGGCCGGGGGTGCGACTTATACTCAGGAGCGACTTATGTGTGAAATTATTAACACATTATCAAATAATATTATTTTGCTCATTCACGTAAGAGACTAGACGTATAAGATTTCATGGGATTTAGCGGTTAGGAGTGACAGATTGTTTGGTAAACGTATAGCACAGGGGTCGGCAACCCAAAATGTTGAAAGAGCCATATTGGACCAAAAATACAAAAACAAATCTGTCTGGAGCCGCAAAAAATTAAAAGCCATATTACATACAGATAGTGTGTCATGAGATATAAATTGAATTAAGAGGACTTAAAGGAAACTAAATGAGCTCAAATATAGCTACAAATGAGGCATAATGATGCAATATGTACATATAGCTAGCCTAAATAGCATGTTAGCATCGATTAGCTTGCAGTCATTCAGTGACCAAATATGTCTGATTAGCACTCCACACAAGTCAACAAAACTCACCTTTGTGCATTCATGCACAACGTTAAAAGTTTGGTGGACAAGATGAGACAGAAAAAGAAGTGGCATAAAACACGTCCTAGAAAGTCGGAGAAAGTTATACATGTAAACAAACTAAGGTGAGTTCAAGGACCGCCAAAATTAGTAGGACAAAACGGCGCTCGCCAAATACTCGAATCAGTGAAGCATGTTTAATATAAACAGTGTGATTTATAACAATTAGGGAGGTTTGTGTCATGTTTGTCCTCCTACAGAAACCATATTAAAACATAAAATATATTTTTTTCCGCTCATCTTTTTCCATTTTTCATACATTTTTGGAAAAGCTCCAGAGAGCCACTAGGGCGGCGCTAAAGAGCCGCATGCTGCTCTAGAGCCGCGGGTTGCCGACCCCTGGTATAGCATGTTCTATATGTTATAGTTATTTGAATGACTCTTACCATAATATGTTACGTTAACATACCAGTTGGTTATTTATGCCTCATATAACGTACACTTATTCAGCCTGTTGTTCACTATTCTTTAGACATTTTAAATTGCCTTTCAAATGTCTATTCTTGCTGTTGGCTTTTATCAAATACATTTCCACAAAAAAGGCGACTTATACTCCAGTGCGACTTATATATGTTTTTTCCCTTCTTTATTATGCATTTTCGGCCGGTGCGACTTATACTCCGGAGCGACTTATACTCAGAAAAATACGGTACTTCCTTCGAAAAAAATCTTCGTAGCGCAATCCAAGATCATTTCTTGACAGTGTCTGCTATTTAACATCAGTATAGCCATTAGAGACATAATATTTGTGCCAATATTACAGGGGACATCATGTCTGTATGACGCTACATGCGCTAGTCCTCATAAGAAATGTGGTCTTCTTCTGGCAAAACACTACCGCTTTGCTCCACTGGCGCCGCAGAAAACCAACCAAAACTGAAAGTTCTTAAACGGGAACTGCACTTTTTGGGGAATTTTGCCCATCTTTCACAATCATTATGAGAGACAAGAAGACAAAAGGTTTTTTCATTTTATTTTTGCAGTCTTTCATGTACAAATCGGCTTGTTGTAGGTAGCTAGCAATGGAGCTAATGGGAGCAATCAATTCCACCTCTAAATCACTTTAAAAATGCATTGGAAAACCGTCAACAATACTTCATTTACGTTCCTTAACCTGTATAATAACCCGACTGTAGCGACATTGTTATTGTAAGAGTTAATTACGCATGCACCTCCTGGTACCCGAGCACCTCCAAAACCCTCAAATCTAAACTCCAAACATCCCAGAACAAGCTAGTCAGATTACTTCTAGACCTCCACCCCAGATCACACCTCACTCCTACCCACTTCTCCAAAGTGGGCTGGCTCAGGGTGGAGGACAGAGAAAAACAACTTGCACTGAGCCTAGTCTATAAAATCCGCTACACCTCCCTGATACCGAAGTACATGTCAAACTACTTCCATAACTTAAATTTACGCCATAACCACAACACCAGGGGGAGCTCCACTAACCACGTTAAACCCAGATTCCGATCTAACAAAGGTCTTAACTCTGCCACATCAATATGGAATGCACTGCCAACAGGTGTAAAAGAAAGGGCATCTCTATCCTCCTTCAAAACCGCACTAAAGGAACACCTCCAGGCAACTTCAACCCTAAACTAACACCCTACCTTCCACATCCCACCTCCCCGGATTGTAAATAATCAAATGTAGATACTTGTTCTTATGCTTTCTGATCTCTCTCTCTATGTCCACTACTTGCTGTACATATCCTACCAAGTCAGTCCTACACTGTTCAAATGTCCATTTCTCTGATGATGCAATTGTTGATATCAACCAAACCTAACCTTCCCCCCCCTCCACATCCCACACCCCGGATTGTAAATAATGTAAATAATTCAATGTATATACTCTGATGATTATCTTGTGTGATGATTGTATTATGATGATGGTATATATCTGTATCATGAATCAATGTAAGTGGACCCCGACTTAAACAAGTTGAAAAACTTATTGGGGTGTTACCATTTAGTGGTCAATTGTACGGAATATGTACTGCACTGTGCAATCTACTAATAAAAGTTTCAATCGATCAAAACACTGAGGAACTCTTTTTCTAGCATGGTAACACATCAACGTGCTTCGGTACTAGCCGTAAAAGCAAACTACAGTAAGAGATAAGCGAGCTTTTACGATAGAACACCAATATGTACTGACTGATAAACATAAACAATCACATTGCAGTATCTGTAAAGTATCAGCCCACATTTCATGTTTTGTTCGTACACAGCTAGCCAGCCAGCATATGCACCGTAGTTGTGATAACATGCATGACGTGCTGCGTCTGCTTGTATCATGATCGATATTAAAAAGTGACTCACTCGATGGACAGTTGTCTCTATGGTCCAGCTGACCGGGGACGGGGTTTTTTTCTGGTTTATTTGGGGTTAGCACACCATTTACGTCGAAATAGCTTGTCTCCAAATTCCGACCTCACTCTATCGGCTTCCGTCTGCTCCAACGTTTCATCCTGTTCTTTCGTGCTGGCTTCTAGAAGATGTAGTTCATCCTCCATATATTCAGCTTCAAAAAGATAAGGTGGTGAATCCTTATTTGTCCAAAAATGTGTTTTAACTATTAAATGAACCAAAAATATGACTTATTTTATCTTTGTGAAAATATTGGACACAGTGTGTTGTCAAGCTTATGAGATGCGATGCAAGTGTAAGCCACTGTGACACTATTGTTCTTTTTTATTTGTATTTGTTTTAATAAATGTCTAATGATAATGTCAATGAGGGATTTTGAATCACTGCTATGTTGAAATTGTAACTAATATTGATACTGTTGTTGATAATATTCATTTTTGTTTCACTACTTTTGGATTGTTCTGTGTCGTGTTTGTGTCTCCTCCTTATTGCTGGTGTTGCTGGGTCGGGTTTGGTTTGGATTGCATTGTTATGGTATTGCTGTGTATTGTTTTGTTGGATTGATTAACAAAAAATAAAAATAAATAAAAAATAAAAAAAAATAAAAAAAATAAAAAAAATAAAAATAAAAAAAAATAGATTTTTGAAAAACCGTACAACGTGAGAATGGCGATTTGAATTCGAATCGATTTTTTCCCACACCCCTAGTTGTAACTGTTGCGTGGAAGCAACTAAGAAAGCCAGACTGTGTGTGTCGAAAAACAAGAATAAGTAGCTCTCTGATTAGTGCCCGGGAGCAGGTGAGCGTCCCGAACACTAATCAGAGGCAGGTGAAACTCATTTGCACCCATGGCAACTAAAACACAAACCCAAGGGTGCATAAAACAGGAACTGAGGTAGTCAAAAAACTAAACAAACGGATCGTGACAGTTTTGGCCAAGAAGAATGCAGATTTGCAGAGGAATATCTCACTAGGGCTGCAACAACTAATCGATTAAATTCGATTATAAAAATAGTTGCCGATTAATTTAGTCATCGATTCGTTGGATCTATGCTATGCGCATGCGCAGAGGCTTTTTAAAAAAAATCTAAATAATTTTTTTTTTTTTTAAAATAAACCTTTATTTAAAAACTGCAACATGTACAAACAGCCGAGAAACAATAATCAAAATAAGTATGGTGCCAGTATGCTGTTTTTTTCAATAAAATACCGGAAAGGATAGAAATGTAGTTTGTCTATTTTATTCGATTATTAATCGAAGTAATAATCGACAGATTAATCGATGATCAAATTAATCGTTAGTTGCAGCCCTATATCTCACTATTGTGAGATCCTCTTAATGGGCCCTGAAAGGTGCCTTTGAGGGAGAAACACACTTTAAAACATGTTGTCCTAAGTTAAAAGGAGGTGTTTGTGCATGAGAATAGGTGAGGGATTTAAGAATCTTGGCAATCATTGCATTTCCTCTTGAGTACATTGAACACTTCCATACGGCGCCAACAGAACTTGAGTAAAAACAACGGTTCTACTTCTGGACTCCACGTGCTGCCCGGGCCATCACGTGGAGTCTTCCACTGCCAACAACTAGAAGCATAATATTTTGATTGTAACGCACGCCCCCCAAACATACACTCTCGCTCTCTCACATAGACTATCTGGGATATATTAACGCACGAAAAGTGTACCAAACAAGCACAGCAGGGAGACATTTGCAATCCAAGTACATCAGGTCATATGGAAACCCTAAACTTGCTGCTCGCCCTAAAACTACCAAATAGAAAAGCGCTATATACATCTAATCCATTATTATTATTATTACAAACAATCTGCTGACTAAGGCTAGCAAGAAAAAGGTAATCTTTATTTATGTGCAAAGGTTACGGCCATGAATGTTGTAACCCCGCTTGGCTGGTTGTCAAGTTCACTGCCACTTTTCTCTCTTATCAGGAAAATAGAGTCAACAGTACAGCCGAGTCGTTAAAGCGCAGACTCCTCCTTCCACATGTTGCATCCATTCTGCAGATGTCAGCCCTTTACAGACTTTCCCAACATTTACTTCTGTGTGTGTGTTCTTGTATTTATACCCTTCTTGAATCATCAACAAGGAAAAGTACCTTCCATATGAGGACCGGTGAACAAGTTAGGACCGAAATCCTGGTCCCAATACGGAAAACCATTGCATCTAATAGAGAATGTCTCATTTGCACCCCTGGTGGTGAAATCTATCAAAATGAGGGTGGTCCCAAAAAGGAGGGATTTTTCAAATTGACTTGTGTGTCGGTTTTAAAAGTGCTCCCCCTCTGGTCAACATATGAAATAACAAGTGTGTGTAAAAATGTGAAGTGCTCCCCCTCTGGCCAACATATGTAATAACAGGTGTGTGTAAGAAATTGAAATGCGCCCCCTTTGGCCAAAATTGATACAAAAAAACAAAACAATACGTATATAGAGACATACTGTAATAACTTAATATTACAGTAAATAATGAAGATTAAAAAACTAACAAAAAAGAAAAAAAAGAACTAAAAACAGTCTTCTCACAATGTGTCGACTTTTTTCTTATAAAATTGGGAACAATTTCTCATTGTCTTTCTGTTTCTGTAATTTTGCAGTATTTTCTCGTAAAATTATTACTTTTTCATTTAAAATTATTACTTTTTCATGCAAAATGGTGACATTCGTCATATAAAATTCTGAGTTTCATCACAATATTGCCAATTTTTTTTTGTCCTTGTAAAATAGTGACATTTTTGAGTAAAACGATGACTTTTGTCATAATTTTGCAGAGTAAAATTCCGATTATTTTTATAATGTTGCAAAAATTTTTAAAGTTTTCTTATAAAGTTGTGACTTTTGTCGAGTAAAATTACGACACTTTTTATAAAATTGCCCAAATTTTAAGCTTTTCTTGTAAAATTGCGACTTTTATTGAGTAGAATTCCAACTTATATCGTAAT